>NW_015169883.1:4351-26941 GCF_001447785.1 Gekko japonicus | reverse complement strand
TTCCTTCCTTCCTTCCTTCCTTCCTTCCTTCCTTCCGGAATAAGATGTCATAAGTGGCTAGCAAGATATTTAGTACATTAAATGATTCAGACAATGCACGGAGTTGTAAACGTTGCATAATTTCTACTCTTGATAAAAATGCATGTTTATAGGGAGGATGGACACACAGAGAGAGGCCAGCATTCATCCACCTGCCCAAACTCTGGGGATCCACAAATGGATCTCCAAATATTTCAGCTATGAAAAGAATCCACTGTGGAGAGACAGGGCCATGGTACAGGGCAAGGACCCCTGGGTGTGCCCTAAGCAGTGTTCCCAGTGAGCCTCTGGCTCACACTTTTTTGTCTTAGCTCAGGAAGGATGGCTCCAGAGCAAACTAATGTATGCGGCAGCCAGATTGCTCGCTCACAACTTTAATGCCTGTAGCTCACAAAGTAGAATTTTTGCTCACAAGACTCCACAGCTTAGAGGGAACATTGGCCCTAAGTAGAGAAAAAGACAGGCATAACCTGTCTTTTTTTCCTACTGGGGTGAAAAGAAGTGACAGGTTATTAAGTGACAGAGAGCCAGTTTGGTGTCGTGGTGAAGTGCGCGGACTCTAATCTGGGAGAACCGGGTTTGATTCCCTACTCCTCCACTTGCACCTGGCTGGATAACCTTGGGCAAGCCGTAGTTCTGATCAGAGCTGTCCTTGAAAAAGAGCAGTTTGTGTCAGAGCTCTCTCAGCCCCGCCTACCTCACAGGGTGTCTGTTGTTGCAGGGTGAAGGGAAAGGAGATTGAAAGCCGCTCTGAGAGTCCAAGTGAAGGGCGGGGTATAAATCCAATCTCTTCTTCTCTCCTTCAAATTGACGAAACAGAGCAGGGAGAGGAAAGGCCCTGACTCAAAACCAATTGGAGTTGTGTAGTAGGAAGGTCACTGAGCTCTTTGCGTCGAGCCTCCCCCCTCCCAACACCCCACACATGCGCAGAATGTATCCCTTGCCAAAGCTAGGGATTGAAATGGCGCCTTCTTACTCCTACAGAAGTGCAACCAAAGGGCCTCTCATAGGGTCACCAGCTCCAGGCAGGGAGATTCCTGGAGATTCCTGGAGATCTTGGTGTGGAGCCTGGAGTGGAGTGGCTGGGATTTGGGGAGGGACCTCGGCTGGGTATAATGGCATGGAGTCCACCCTCCAAAGCAGCCATTTCCTCCAGGGGAACTGATCTCTGTTGCCGGAAGATGGGCTGTCATTCCAGGAGGTCTGCAGGCTCTAGAAGAGATTAAGAGAAAAGAAGAAGAGATTGGATTTATACCCTGCCCTTCACTCAGAAGGGTTTACAAACTCCTTGCCCTTCCCCACTCCACAACAGATACCCTGTGAGGTAGGCGAGGCTGAGAGAGCTCTGAGAGAAACTTCCCTTTCAAGGACAGCTCTGTCAGAACTATGGCTTGCCCGAGGTCATCCAGCAGCTGCAAGTGGAGGAGGAGTGGGGGAATCAAACCCGGTTCTCCCAGATTAGAGTTTGTGCACTTAACCACGACACCAAATTGCCTCCCCAGCAGCCACCAGTGAAGGAACCACTTCAGGTGAGTGAAAAAGAACGGTTTGGGGGGCAGATCCTCATTTTTACATGCCAGGAAAAGCAGCCAAGACCTCCAACAGCCGACTACAGCCTCAGCCTGATTACCGGAGAGACGGAGGCGTACCCTCTGCATGAACCTCAAGAGTTTCTCATCAAATCCACGGGGGATACCCTCAGGGGGGTGGTTGTTTTAATCCTTCTGTCGTTTTCCCCTTAAATAAAGACTGACCGGAGACCAGGGGCAGATTAACCATGACGCAGACTAAGCACGTGCTTAGGGCACCAGGGCCAAAGGGGGCACCACAAAGTCGGGAAAAGAGTGAAAAGCTCTGTTTGTACAGTACATTGTGTTATCCTGTGAATCAGTTTTTGTATTGCTGCAACCTGCATTGTCTATCTGGTCAGACAGGTCAACAACTAAAATGGATTGGGTCAGTGTGGAAAGGAGGGGGGCACCAAGATTGGTCAGTGCTTAGGGCACCAGTGAGCCTTAGTCCGCTCCTGCCGGAGACCTCCATTTTTGGCTTGACGCAGCTAAGGTATCTTGAAGCCTGAGTGAAATGTGGACATCTTAGGCACCTTTTAAGCTTTTTAAGAAGCATTCCCTTCATTTTTTGGAATATTAAACCCAACTCAAACACAAATGTAGGTGTTGTAGTAAGTATCCAATGAAGGGAGCTCTTGCTTTCGAAGGCTTACAACGTGAACATTTTGTTGATCTCTGAAGACCTACTCTATCAAATCTAGCTCTTCTCCTTTCCCATGATTTTTAAGGTCTGGACTGTTCTTGAGCTGCGGTGGCTCAAGTGGTTAAGACGCTGAACTGCAGGCTGTGGAAGGTCAGTAGTTCAGCGGTTCAAGACCCGGGTGCCGCAAGACAGGGTGAGCTCCTGTCTCTGGTCCCAGCTCCTGCCAACCTAGCAGTTCGAAAGCAAGAAATTGCAAAAAGAGCTCTCTCAGCCCCGCCTACCTCACAGGGTGTCTGTTGTGGGGAGGGGAAGGGAAAGGAGATTGTCAGCTGCTCTGAGTCACCTTCATGTAGTGAAGGGCAGAGTGTAAATCAAATCTCTTCTCTTCTTCTTAGTTTTGGCTTGGCAAAACTGTCAGGATAGGAACTGAGCCCCGTCGGGATATCAGGATTTGGTTCCAGCGTAGGTGGGTTTTTTTCTCCAGCTTGCTTTAGTGTTCCGAATTTTATTCGTGCAATTTAATAAAAAAATGAAAGGGGGAAGGGGAACTGGGGGAATGACACAAACCCGTAGGAATCCAGACCTTCCGCCTCACCGGGGAAGCTTCGCAATTTGCTTCTTGGCACTGTGTGTTATTAGACAGGCCCTTGAAACACGGGCAGGAATATTTTCACCGTTCAGCCCCACAACTAATTGCGCCTTTCTCTGAGAGCGTCGCTAACAAGGTGCTGAGTCAGCCATTGGCTGCCGGCTCTTCGTTTTCTCTTCGGCGGCTCGTTCTACTAACGGCCGAGTATAGCTGCCTGGGTTTGTCCGACCTTTGCAGAATGTTTCTCTTTGACTTTGGGGCTTTTGTTTCCGTTTGGAAAGGGAACGATGGCTCCAGAACAGGGGTCCCCAACCCCAACAACACCTTTTCTGGCGTTTCTAGGAAGTGGGCGGGGCCAGTTAAGGCTTTTGCTCAGCAAGGCTTTCTGATTGGCTACTGGAGTTTTAATTGTTGCCTTGGCAGTAGCTGCCACCACAGCAGAAGGGTCTTCACTGTGCGACTGAAGTTAAGCTGTGGCAGCCATTTTGTGGCGGACTTCATCTCCTGCGGCAGCTCCTTTGTGGCTGCCATTTTGTGACCGTGCCCGCCATGCCATATCGGAATTCCAAAGGTGCCCGTGGGCTCAAAAAGGTTGAGGACCCCTGGTCTAGAGGGTATTCCTCCTACAGGGGTTGGGGACTTGTGCACACTGCCGGGTTCTGTGGTACATGCATGGCCGTTGCGACGCCTTGAAATCTTGCCAGCCACTTCCATGATGCGTAACTGAGTTGATCATAATAATAATAATAATAATAATCTTTCAATTTATTAATCGCTCAATCCTGCAGAGCTTGCTGGCTCTGAGCGATTTACAGTTACTCATTCAACGCGGGACTAACAATGATTTATGGGGGTAAGGGAGGACAACATATATCTTTTTAATCACACACTTCATCATCCTGGGAAGACGTGGGGTTTTTTAAAAATACCCTGCCTTTCACTCAAACTGTTTGTATCATTTGCCTCTCCTTCCTGTCATCCTCACAACAATCTGAAGAAGTGAGCGGTGACTCACGAAAGCGCCTCCCCTGCCCCAAATTGTGTTAGTCTTTAAGGTGCCGCTGGACTCTTGCTGTTGTCTACTGTTCCAGACAGACTAACAGGGTCATCCATCTGGATCCATCTCCATGGAAGGCACCACATTTAGCCGTATGGAATGGAAATCCATCAACCTTGTGATATAAGGACAGCTGGACTCACACTCTAGCTGTATCTGAGGAAGTGAGCCAGTGACTCACAAAAGCTCCTCCCCTGCCCCAAATTCTGTTAGTCTTTAAGGTGCTCCTGGACTCTGGCTCTTTTCTACTGATAAAAGGTAAAGGTTCCCTTGCTCGAAAGCCAGTCGAGTCCGACTCTAGGGTTGCGGTGCTCATCTCCGTTTCAAAGCCGAAGAGCCAGCGCTGTCCGAAGACGTTTCCATGGTCATGTGGCCGGCATGACTAAACACCAAGGCGCACGGAACACTGTTACTACTGTTTCTACTGATACTGACAGGCTAACACAGCCACCCATCTTGATCTATCTCACAACAACCCTGTGAGGTAGGTTGCACCGCAATTGTATGACTGGCCCAAGATCCCCCCGGCAGAGTGAGGGATCAGAACCTGGGTCTCCCAGATTACATCTTGACACACCATTATACCACATTGTCTTTCATTCCAGGACACGCTTTTGAACCTTTTGCGTGCCCTAACTCAGGGGTGTCAAACATAAGGCGCGGGGGCCGGAACCGGCCCATTCAGGACTCTTATGCGGCCTGCGAGCAACTAGCGCAAGGGAGGGAACCAGGAGACTGCTCGTGGGGGAGTGGCCGGAGCCACTCCGATAGTGGCTTTGGCACGGTGGAGCAACCGCATCTGCGGCAGTCAAACAACATGGGAGCTTCTGCCCAGTGCGGCACCACCGGCTCCCCAGTCCGCCCCTGTGGGTTTTCCTTTGCACCCCCTTCCCTGTCCGTGAGGCCTCTCAGTGACGATACACCAACTCGGAGCTTAGCAGCTGCCGTCCTTTATACAGAGTCTATATCTCCGGTACCTGGCATTACATTTTATGGCACACAGGGCCCAGCCCGACGAAGTTACATATATGTCAGATCCGGCCCTCATAACCCTCTTGACAAATGAGTTTGGCACCTCTGTCCTAACTGGATGGGAAGGTGGTATTCCAATGTTTTAAATAGATAAATTGCTCCTAACTGGATGGAAAGGTGGCATTCCAATGTTTTAAATAGATAAATTGCTGGTCTGAGACTTGGACCAGGAAGGTCTTGCTCCACAATGCTTAGAATCCGCCCTCCACAGCAGCCATTTTCTCCAGGGCAACTGATCTTTGATGTCTAGAGATCGTTTGTAATTCCAGGAGGTCTCCAGGCACCACCTGGAGGGTGGCAACCCCCACGGCACTAGCTTTCTTTCAGGTTTCCCTGCTCAATGTGGCAGTGTGGCAAGGTCCAACCCAGAGAGCCAGTTTGGTGTCGTGGTGAAGTGTGCGGACTCTAATCTGGGAGACCTGGGTTTGATTCCCCACTCCTCCACTCGCAGCTGCTGGATGACCTTGGGCAAGACGTAGCTCTGTGAGAGCTGTTCTCTCAAGGACAGTTCTGTCAAGAGCTCTCTCAGCCCCGCCTACCTCCCAGGGTGTCTGTTGTGGGGAGGGGAAGGGAAAGGAGTTTGTCAGCCGCTCTGGGACTCTGAGTGAAGGGTGGGGTATAAACCCAATCTCCTCCTCCTTTCGTCCTCAGCCCCAGAGTTGCAAGATCACTGCTGGCCCGCCGTCCTGTTCGAGGGAGCTAGGATGACTTTGGCTAGTCCCAGACTCATTTACCTGGGGAAGGAGAAATGTCAGTTGGCTCAATCGGTTTAGGTGGTTTTACCAAGCGTGGCGCGCTTTCCAAGCCCACACGCTCATGCCCTCAGCCTATAAGAGCAACTTCCAGCGTCCCACAACGACCAGTTAGAAACCAACTTGACTCAGCGCTCATCCGTGGGAAGTTTGTGCTGCAGGCAAGCCCTTGAACGCTCGTTGATGGGACGCAATCACCCCCTCGTTGAGTGCTCCTGCCTATACATCACCTCGAAGTGACAGGACTTCTATTGCTTTAACGGGTTCATCTCTTTAAGCTTCCATTTGTCGAAGGCCTGTCCGCTTTTATTGAACCCTGAATGGCAGCAGGCTCAGCCGGCATTTCATCACGGATATGAAAGGAGTCGATAGGAAAGGAGTCGATTCGCACCCCACCCCCCAACGCCATCTTTTAACGGTACTCAGAGAGGCCTGTGTTCCTACCCTACGCAAGCAATGTCATTTCTGTGAAGAAATATTCTAGTTGTTCCCCCTCGAAGATAGAAGATGGCATTTAATCGAAGACGCTTGAAATTCTCAGCTGTGCGAAAGGAATATTAAAGCAGCAAAATGTTCAGGCCGCCATGAGATAGCGTCGGTGCCCCCAACGTGGTCCTAAGGGCACCACTGCGCCTGCAGACACCTTTCATAAGAACATAAGAGAACATCAGAAAAGCCAATGTTGGATCAGGCCAAAGGCCCATCCAATCCAACACTCTGTGTCACACAGTGGCCAGAAATACCAGGTGCCATCAGGAGGTCCAGCAGTGGGGCCAGGACACTAGAAGCCCTCCCACCGTTGCCCCCCCCAAAAAAAACCCCACCAAGAATACAGTGCATCCCTTGCCCCAGTCTGAGAGTTCTTATCTATACCTTGTGGCTAAGAGCCACTGATGGTCCTCTGCTCCAGATGTTTATCCAATCCCCTCTTGAAGCCGTCCATGCTTGTAGCTGCCACCACCTCCTATGGCAGCGAATTCCATGTGTTAGTCACTCTTTGGGTGAAGCAGTACTTCCTTTTATCTGTTCTAACCCAACTGCTCAGCAATTTCATGGAGTGCTCACGAGTTCTTGTATTGTGAGAAAGGGAGAAAAGTACTTCTTTCTCCACCTGCTCTATCCCATGCATAATCTTGTAAACATCGATCATGTCACCCCCTCAGCCGTCGTTTCTAAAGAGCCCCAGTTGCTTTAACCTTTCTTCATAGGGAAAGTGTTCCAACCCTTTTATCATTCCAGTTGCCCTTTTCTGCATTTTTTCCAATGCTTTTTTTCCAATCCTTTTTGAGGTGTGGTGACCAGAACATTACACAATATTCCAAATGAGGTTGCCCAATCTATTTATACAGGGGCATTATGATGTTGGCTGATTTGTTTTCAGTTCCCTTCCTAATAATCTCCAGCCTAACGTTGGCCTTTTCTATTGCAGCCGCACACTGTCTCGACATTTTTAGTGAGCTATGTACTATGACTCCAAGATCTTTCTCTTGGTCAGTTCGGACCCCATCAACGTGTATTTATAGTTAGGATTTTTGGCTCCAATTTGCATCACCTTGCACTTGGCCACACTGAACCCCATTTGGCACGTTGACGCCCACTCGTCCATCCTCGACAGATCCCTTTGGAGTGCCTCACAATCCTCCCTGGTTCTCACCACCACTGTTCCCTCTAAGCTGAGTTAGTGTGAGCTAGCTCACAGTTTTTTAGCCTCCGGCTCACACATTTTTGTCTTAACTCAGGAAGGACGGCTCCAGAGCAAACTAATTGATGCAGTAGCCAAATCGCTTGCTCACAACTTTAATGCCGGCAGCTCACAAAGTTATACTCACTCTCTGTTTCCTATTAATTAGCCAGTTTTTGATCCACAAGAGGACTTGTCCTTTTATCCCGTGACTATTGAGCTTACTTAGGAGCCTTTGATGAGGAACTTTATCAAAAGCTTTCTGTTTTTAGAAACTGGGTGGGGTTTTTGCCCAGGAGGGCATCTGATTGGCCATCAGGGATCTAAGCGGCTATGTCGATTTTAAAAAATGGTTTAGGAGTGGTAGGTGCCCCCACAATGTTGGTTTTATTCTGTCTGTCACTCCACTTTCCCAGTTAATTTTTTGCTTGGACTTCCTCTGTGTGTGTGTGTGTGTGTGCATGGCTCCGCCTCCAGCAGCAGCCATTTTGTGGCTGGCTCAGCCCTAGGGCTGCCAAGTGGGGGCGGGGGGCGGGGAACCCCCCGCTTTGGAGGCCCGATTTCCACCGCGGCGGAATCGGGGCCCGGGGGGAACTCTGCCCCCCGAAGCTGCGTCACCAGAGGTGACGCATGATGTAGAGCACATTGGGGGCGTGGCCCAGATCGTCGAGGGGACCCGATAATCTGGGTCACGCCCACAACGTGCTCTACGTCGTGCGTCACTTCCTGTGACGTTCTGGTGGCGCGTCCCGCTGCAGCTCCAGGATTGAACCGACGCTCCCCCGCTGGTGAGTCACAACGACTTGGCAACCCTACTCAGCCCCCCGTGGTGGCCATTTTGTGGTTACCGCCCACCATCCTCTGCCAGAATTCTGAATGTGCCCACAGGCTCAGAAAAGGTTGGGGTCCCCTTCGTAGTGGTTGGACTAGGACCTGGGAGACTCCGGTCCGAATCCCCCCTCTGTCACAGAACTAGGGTTGTGAACCTCCAGGTGGGGCCTCGGGATTCCCCGGAATCACAGCTCTTCTGCAGTCTACAGAGATCAGTTCCCCCGGAGAAAAGAGATGCTTTGGAGGGCGGACTCTGTGGCATTCTACTCCTCTGAGGTCCCCTGTCCTTCCCGGGCTTCATCCCCAAATCTCTAGGTGTTCCCCAGCCTGGATCTGGCAACTCTCCCCCCCATTCCCCCCCGGGGGGCGGACCTGGCAAGCCTACACAGAAGCTCACGTGGGCGCCCTTGGGCCAGTCACACACTTGCCGCCTAACCCACTCCATCGGTTTCTCGTGAGGATAAAATGGAAGGGGCAGAGCAAGTTTGTATTCGGCTTTGGGTCCCTATTGGGGGAGAGAAGTGGGGCACAGATAAGTCCAAAAATGTGGTGGCCCACCCAGGAGTCCGTGATTTTGATCCCCTCTCGAGCCCGCGAGTCAAAACTTGCCTTCATTTGCATAACGCTGTTTCTGCTAGGTATCTATTTATTAGTGTGTGTGTGTTTTTTAAGTTGCTGCTCACCAGGGGTCATTTCGTAGAAAAAGAGGTGCAGGAGCTCATTAGCATAGCTTATTTGCATATGCCACACCCCCTGACATTACCGGAAGTGTGTCAGAAGGCAACACCCACCGCTCAGGCTCCACTGGACTGTTTTGGATTGCTAGCTATTGGAGGGGGGGGGAACGTGCAGATCTGTCCTCACAGAGGAGGGAGAGCTTGTACCTGAATAACACTTGGTCTTAAAGGTGCCACTGGACTCTTTTGGACCGGGGGGGGCGGAGGGAGCTCTGCAACTTACCTGGCTGCTTCTTTCTCTGACTGAGGGCTGCTGGGAGCAGGGAGTGGGGCTTGTTGCATGTGCCTGCCCCCTGGGCTCCTTACTGCCGGAGGTCCGCTCCTGTGCGCTCCTGCAGGAAATGACCCCTGCCGCTCACCCAAAGGTTCTCGTGCGACTCACAGCATTAGAACCATATAAATAAGTTTTTAAAATGACATAAAGGCAGATAATATAAAATTTTAAAGTGTTAAACTGTTAAAATATGCGGCTAGCACCATCCTACTAAGGAAACCCAGACGTGTGGACTGCCCTCCAAAGGCCAACCTAAGCAATTTGGCCTTGCATGCCCTGCAGAAACTAAACAAGTCTGGCAGGGCATGGGGGTCATCCGAGGGTGCATTGCACAGGGTAGGGGCCACAACCGAGAAGGCCCTTCCCGTGGTGGCAGCTAACCGAGTCGTCCTGGGGCCGGGCACCTGCAAGACGCTCCTAAAGGATGACCAATGGGCGAGTGGGGGTTTTAATGGGAGAGGCAATCCTGTCAGTATGAGGGTCCCAGACCATTAAGAAGAAGAAGAAGAGATTGGATTTGTACCCCACCCTTCGTTATCTCCTTACAATCTCCTTTCCCCTCCCCTCCCCTCCCCTCCCCATAACAGACACCCTGTGAGGTCGGTGGGGCTGAGAGAGCTCTTGACAGAACTGTCCTTGAGAGAACAGCTCTGACGGAACTATGGCTTGCCCAAGGTCATCCAGTAGCTGCAAGTGGAGAAGTGGGGAATCAAACCCGGTTCTCCCAGATTAGAGTCCGCGTACTTAACCATTACACCAAACTGGCTTTAAGGGCTTTAAAGGTTAACACGAACACCTTGAATTGGATCTGGAGACCAATTAGTAGCCAGTGCAGCTGCTGCAGAATTGGAATGATGTTCCGGTCAGCAACCTGGTAGCTGCATTCTGGACCACCTCCAGTCTCCAAAGTGTCTTCAAGGGTAGCCCTACATACAGCGAATTACAGTAGTCCAGCCTGGAGGTGACCATTGCATGGATCAATGTGGCAAGGTCCGACCCAGATAAATAAGGAGCCAGCTGATGGGCCTGGTGCAGGTGAAAAAATACCGACTGTGCTACCATGGACGTTTCTTTACCCAATGGTAGTGCTGAATCCAGCCACATCCCGAGACTCTTTACAGAGTCTACAGCTGTCAGGTATGGGCCCGGTATGTTGAAGCCCCACTCCCTGGAAATCCTACTGACTTTTCCATCCACCTGCGCACTTTAAGCTGCCCTTTGCCTCCACAAAGGCTCAAAACTTGAATTCTCAAGATTCTGAATTCGGCACCTTCACAGGACGGTACCCCCACGACCTTAAACCAACAGGAACATTTTCCATCATACCTTTCTGTCTGTATTATAGCCGCCACCATCTATCACTGCGCCGGGAGTGATGAATGAAACACTTTGCAGCCTTGTAAGCTATTGATTAGAAGGTGGAAAATGTTTTATAAACTTTGCAAAAGAGGGTTTCACACCCCCCCCCCCCAATGTCAGAAATGATGCTGGGGTTGAGACTGTGGGATCTATTGGGGGTGGGGTAGCAATTTCACACCTTTTAAATGATCTGTTTCACTTTGATGTGTTTCCCAAAGTACAGTTGGTTCTCTTCAGAGGTTTTTTGGAAGGGGGGGACCCCTGGGGGCGAGAGGAATGTTCAATGGCGCTCTCGTCCTTTTAGCCTTGATTTAGCGAGCAGATCTGATACCCCCCCTTTGTTAATGGCCCTTTTCATTTGTAAAATAAATTCGGCTGTTTTATTGGGCCTGTTTTTGTTAGCAATCGGTGGCATAAATCTCAGTCCTGGCGAGATTGGGATGGGTATTACAGCACAGCGGTTGTCCAATTAAGTGGAGGATTGCTTGCAAAAAAAAAAATACAATAATTCCACACAGCTTTTATTTTTGCCAGTCCTCTGTTGCATTAGAGGGCCGTCCATCTGTCTGTGTGTGTGCGTGCATGCGTGGAAAGAGTAAGATTTCTTGCTCGGGGAATGTATTCTTTTTCTCCCTTGCTATTTAACCAGCTGTGAATTTCTGACTTCTGGGGAGGTGTAGAACAAAGGGCACCTGCCGTCTCAGAGACCGCAATTCCTTTTCAGGCTCTTTCCTTCCAACATTTCACAAAGAGAAGATTGGTCCCTCTCTCTCCCCTCCCATAGCGAACGGGAAGCTTCAATGTACAGGAGTGTGAAAGCAAAAAATGAGAGCGCCGGTTCTCAGGGGTCTGTTTTCATGCCTACTGAAAGGAATTGGAAATGAACTTCTGAAAGCGAGTGGCAGCTCTGTTTTGATATCTGTGTCGTGTCGGCGGGAGATTGGGCTGGGCTGTAACCCGTAAGAGTAACCAGGTCTCAAAGCTGGAGGCAGCACTGGAAAGCAGGCCGGTGGGATAGGGTTGCCAGCAACGCTCCCTCTAAGCTTTGGAGTCTTGTGAGCAAAACTTCTACTTTGTGAGCTACTGGCATTAAAGCTGTGAGTGAGTGATTTGGCTACTGCATACATTAGTTTGCTCTGGAGCCCTCCTTCCTGAGCAAAGATAAAAACCTGTGAGCTGGAGGCTAAAAAACTGAGCCAGCTCACTGTAGAGAGGGACCATGGCTCAGTGGCGGAGCATCTGCTCGACATACAGAAGGTCTCCGGTTCAATCCCTGGCATCTCCAGTTAAAAGGATCAGGTAGGAGATGATGGAAAAAACCTCAGTCTGAGACCCCGGAGAGCTGTCAAGAGGGGCTGTGGCTCAGTGGAAGAGTGTCTGCTTGGCATGCAGAAGGTCCCAGGTTCAGTCCCCGGCATCTCCAGTTAAAAGGACCAGGCAGCAGGTGATGGGAAAGACCTCTGCCTGAGACTCTGGAGAGCTGTAAAGAGGGGCTGTGGCTCAGTGGCGGAGCATCTGCTCGGCACGCAGAAAGTCTCTGGTTCAATTCCAGCATTCCAGTTAAAAGGATCAGGTAGGAGGTGATGGGAAAGATCCTAAGCTGTGAGCAAACATTCCACTTTGTGAGCTACTGGCATTAAAGCTGCGAGCGAGCGATTTGGTTACTGCATACATTATTTGCTCTGGAGCCCTCCTTCCTGAGCTAAGACAAAAATGTGTGAGCTGGAGGCTAAAAAACTGGGAGCTGGCTCACACTAACTAGATCTAATGGGTGGAAATTACAAGGGAGTCATTACCGGCTAAATATCAGGAGAAACTTCCTAACTGTCAGAGTGGTTGAGCAGTGGAACAGTCTGCCTCGGGAGGTGGTGGACGCTCCTTCGCTGGACGATTTCAAGCAGAGGCTGGATGACCATCTTTCGGGTACGGTATGTTGTAGGTATGTAGGGCTCTCTTTCAGCTATGCTTCTGCAGAGTGCAGGGGGTTGTACTAGATGACCCGCAAGGTCCCTTCCAACATTCTCTGATTCTCTGATTCTATGAACTCATCTTAGAGGGAACACTGGTTGCCAGCCTCCAGGTGGGGCCTGGGGATCTCCTGGTATTACTTCTGATCTTCAGACTAAAGAGATCATTTCCCCTGGAGAAAATGTCTGTTTTGGAGGGCGGCCTCTATGGCATTATACCCTGCTAAGGTCCCTTCCTTCTACAGGCTCCACTCCCAAAATCTCCAGGAAACTCCCAATCTGGAGACAGCACCTTACAGGTGGACCCAGTGAGGGTGGTCAGTCTGGACCAATTCACACGTATCAGAGTCTTCCAGAGTCACACGTATCTGAGCCAGTTTGATGTAGTGGTTAAGAGCACAGACTCTAATCTGGGAGAACCGGTTTTGATTCCCCACTCCTCCACCTGCAGCTGCTGGCGTGACCATGGGTCAGTCACAAGTTCTCTCAGAGCTGTTTTCTCAGGAGCAGTCCTCGAAAGAGCTCTCTCAGACCCACCTAACTCACAGGGTGTCTGTTGTGAGGAGGGGAAGGGAAAGAAGATTTTAAACTGCCCTCTTTCGGATAGTGAAGGGTTGGGTATGAATCCAGTCCCCTTCTCCTCCTCCTCCTCCTCCTTCATCTTCATCTTCTTCTTCTCCCATAATCCCCCCACATGGGCTGTGAGCAGCCATGTGTTGGGAGTTCCCTTTTGTTGTTGTTCAGTCACACAGTCAAGTCCGACTCTTCGCGACCCCATGGACCAGATCACGCCAGGCCTTCCTGTCTTTCGCCATCCTCTGAAGTTTGCTCAACTTCATGTCCGTTGCATCTATGACACTGTCTAACCATCTCATCCTTTGCCGTCCCCGTCTTCTTTGACCTTCAGTCTTTCCCAGCATCAGGGTCTTCTCCAGTGAGTGCTCCCTTCTCATTGGGTGGCCAGAGTTTCAGTAGGAGTTCCCTAGGTAAAGGTTCCCTTGCTCGAAAGCCAGTCAAATCCGACTGTAGGGTTGCGGTGCTCATCTCCATTTCAAAGCCGAAGAGCCAGCGCTGTCCTAAGACGTTTCCGTGGTCATGTGGCCGGCATGACTAAACACCGAGGCGCACGGAACGCTGTTACCTTCCCACCGAAGTGGTACCTATTTATCTACTTGCAATTTCTTGCTTTCGAACTGCTAGGTTGGCAGGAGCTGGAACTAGAGACGGGAGCTCACTCCATCATGCGGCACCCGGGTCTCGAACTGCTGAACTACTGACCTTTCACAGCCTGCAGTTCAGCGTCTTAACCACTTGAGCCAACGCAGCTCCTAGGAGTTCCCTACTGAAGACTTAATTCTCAGGCATATGTGAGACCGTGATCAGCCTTGGACTGTGGCATGTCGAGGGGGTGGTGGCTCCCACTTTATCTATTTTCCACGGTATTTCCTGAAGTTCTCTCTCCTCTGCACTTTCCCCCGTCCTCACTCACCATTGCCTCAGTCTCAGAAGTATTGATGCTACGTCCTTCCAACCATCTGCCCTGCGAGGGATACCCAGGCCCCATTATCTTGCGTGACAAATCCCACACACAGACACACAGTGCTGTCTGCGTTCTTATGAGATTTCGCAGTGTATCAGTCGACATGCTCCATTTTGGAGCAATTTTAACCTCTTTGTCCTTATTTTTAAACTTTTTGGACTTTTCGGCAAGCCTGTAGAAGTCTCCCCTGCCGATCTGTACGTGGCCCCATGGTGCAGATTTTTTGATTCCATGTTCAGAATTAAATATTTATTTATTTATTTTTGTTACATTTATACCCTGCCCTCCCAGCCATGGCCAGCTCAGGGCGGCTTACAACAGCATAAAAACAACAATGGCCCCGGTCACACGGGCCAGATAACGCGTGTAGTGGTGTAGTTTGGTGTTGTGGTTAAGAGCGTGGACTCTAATCTGGGAGAACCGGGTTTGATTCCCCAATCCTCCACTTGCACCTGGCTGGATGACCTTGGGCAAGCCGTAGTTCTGATAAGAGCTGTTCTTGAAAAAAGAGCAGTCGTCAAAAGAGCTCTCTCAGCCCCACCTACCTCACAGGGTGTCTGTTGTGGGGAGGGGAAGGGAAAGGAGTTTGTAAGCCGCTCTGAGACACCTCTGGGTAGTGAAGGGCGGGGTATAAATCCAATCTCTTCTTCTTCTTCTTCTTCCTCTTCTCTACATTTATTTAAAGTCTCAGCCATCTTCACGTCCTACGTTTCTTTCGTTTCTGGTGGTGATGGAGATGGTTCGGCACAGAGCATTCCCGAATTTTTCTGCTCTTCTTTGGCTTGTTCACGGCCACTGACTGTTTCTGAGCAACCAGAGGTTAACTGATTCAACAGCTGTCTCTCTCCTTGCTGCTCATCCTTTGCTTCTCCTCTTAACTCTCCTCTGTATTTATATTTATGGTAACCTCTTGAAATGTTGCAAGCGGGTCCCTCGGTCTTGGATTTGTGGCAATACCTCCGGAGCGTCTCTTGCTCTTTCTGGTGAACGCATCTTTTCTATTCCCCCCCTTAATTGGCAATGTGGCTGTGTCGGATTGCATTTCCGTCGCGGCCGCGTTGTGGGACCAGCGGGTCTCCGAGCGTCTTAACTTCAGGCTCCGAGCTGAGTTTATCTCACCTTCGTTTCACGGGGCAATCTAGCCTTTGCCAACAGCCTTGCTTCCTCTTCATCTGCTTCAAGACTTCGGAATTTTATATCGCGTCGCCAATAGCACCTGCTTAAAAGCTGGGTGGCTTTTTGCATATCAAGAGAAGGGAGCTGGTTCCGTTTGCAGTTCAGACCCCAAATTGGGCATGGAGGTGGAAGAGGGGGGGAAATAGACATTTGTGAAGAGCGCTACAATAGGATTTCAGTCCTTTCATTTCTCTTTCTGTTTAACTGTGTTCCTTTGGGGCCCTTTGAGGGAAATATATGCAAATATGAGAACTGCGTTTCCTGATCACAGAATCTCTAGCGGATGCGGGTGTGCCCATTCATGTAGACCAAGAGACTTGTAAAGAGTTCATCCGGGCCATTTCGTACAGAGAGGTGTGTCGTGTGGGGTAGCTTTGTGTAGATGCATTCTTGCAGGGGCAATTTCTGGAGGGGATCGAAGCAGCAGGTACATCCGTGGCACGCTGGGGGTCTGTAGAATTGTCCTTCTCTGCATGGTCTTACACTTGGGCACGGGAAGGAAGATGGTGTGGCATCTCTTTGTCCGTGCACACTAGCTCCTTGTGAATGGCAACCGGTGACTTTTAAGGTAGATTTTTTTTTCCCCTTAAGTGGCCACTTTTCCCATTGGCTAGCAAGGATTTAAAATGTCCCTCCAGCAGAGGGAAGCTTGCTGTATGGTGTTTCTGCGCAGGTGGGAACTACTCCTCTGGGTAGTGAAGGGCGGGGTATAAATCCAATCTCTTCTTCTCTTCTTCTTCTTCTATGTACTAGGCATGCACACCAAAGGCATGTATCCCTTGATCTAAATATATGTTGGGTATGTGGGTAATATTTTTATAGCTCTTATGAGATGTTAAGAAATAACTCCTCAAAATTCTCTTACGATATACTCTTATTTTCTTTTCTTTTTACAAAGAAAGGAGTGTTATACAGATTGATAGTGGAGAGGCCTGTCTGTGGCTACTAGCAATGGTGAGTAAAGAGAAGCTCCCTGTTCAGAAGCAGTTGACCTCTGAAAGCCAGTGCTAAAGGGCAACATCAGGGGAAGGCCTCGGCTGCTATGCCCTGTCTGTTGGCCCTCCAGAGGAACTGGTTGGCCGCTGTGTGAGACAGGATGCTGGACTGGATGGACTATTGGTCTGACCCAGCAGGGCTCTTCTGATGTTCTTATCCAGGGAAGGCCTCGGCCTCTCTGCCCTGTTGTTGGCCCTCCAGAGAAACTGGTTGGCCACTGTGTGAGACAGGATGCTGGACTAGATGGACCACTGGTCTGATCCTGTTCTTCTGACAGAATCCAAGAGCTGGTCTTTAAACCTATCTGAATCTCGAATGAGTCCCTTTTAGTGAGAGCCATTGTGGTACAGTGCAGTAGTTAAGCGTGTCAGCGTAGTATTTGTGGTGTCGTGATTGAGAATGGGTACAAACAAATTAAATAAATAAAATATACAATATTAAAATAAATAAAATAAAATATGTGTGGCACATAGGCCTCCACGGAGTTCCTGCGTACGTGGCTTGCCCCGTTCACTTGTCGGCTCCGCATGGAGACCGGGATGCTGCCAGCGTCCTTTATAAACCGTAACCAAATTAGTAAACTGTGGATGAGGATGGCAGAAAGGGCAGGGTACAAACGAATTAAATAAATAAAATATACAAATCAGTGCGCACTGTGTGGCACATAGGCCTCCACGGAGTTCCTGCGTATGTGGCTTGCCCCGTTCACTTGTCGGCTCTGCATGGAGACCGGGATGCTGCCAGCGTTCTTTATAAACCGTAAACCAAATTAGTAAACTGTGGATGAGGATGTTTGGCCGGCCCTGGGAATAACTAACAGTGAAACTCCGTTCCTGTTTTTGACATGGCAATCAATAATTTAGGCCCTCTCTTCCCTGGCACAAACACAAAGGACCGACTTTTGCATGCAAAAGAGAGCCGATCCTCCCCCAGTTCTTCGTACCTGGCTCGTGGCAGGGCGTCCCCCTCCCCACTCAGTATTCATGGTATACACAAAGGCGCCTCTTTCTGTTTGAACAACGCAATGAGTTTGTTTTTCCGCTTCGACCTTAAATAACAAACTGATCTTACATGGCGAGAGAGTCGGAATAACAATGTCGTTAAGTACAAAAGCAGACTGTGTATCTCCCCACTCCGCCCCACATATATTTTCTTCAGGGATGAAAGGGTTGGGGGTCAGTGTTCCCTCTAAGCTTGTGTTATATATGTTTTGCCAGTGGTGTCCTTTTTTGGGTTACCATGGGCAGAAAAGGCAGGGTACAAACAAATTAAATAAATAAAATATACAATATTAAAATAAATAAAATAAAATATGTGTGACACATAGGCCTCCACGGAGTTCCTGCGTACGTGGCTTGCCCCGTTCACTTGTCGGCTCCGCCTGGAGACCGGGATGCTGCCAGCGTCCTTTATAAACCGTAACCAAATTAGTAAACTGTGGATGAGGATGTTTGGCCAGCCCTGGGAATAACTAACAGTGAAACTCCGTTCCTGTTTTTGACATGGCAATCAATAATTTAGGCCCTCTCTTCCCTGGCACAAACACAAAGGACCGACTTTTGCATGCAAAAGAGAGCCGATCCTCCCCTAGTTCTTCGTACCTGGCTCGTGGCAGGGCGTCCCCCTCCCCACTCAGTATTCATGGTATACACAAAGGCGCCTCTTTCTGTTTGAACAACGCAATGAGTTTGTTTTTCCGCTTCGACCTTAAATAACAAACTGATCTTACATGGCGAGAGAGTCGGAATAACAATGTCGTTAAGTACAAAAGCAGACTGTGTATCTCCCCACTCCGCCCCACATATATTTTCTTCAGGGATGAAAGGGTTGGGGGTCAGTGTTCCCTCTAAGCTGAGTTAGTGTGAGCCAGGTCATAGTTTTTTAGCCTCCAGCTCACAGGTTTTTGTCTCAGCTCAGGAAGGAGGGCTCCAGAGCAAACTAATTTATACAGTGGCCAAATCGCTCGCTCACAGCTTTAATGCCAGTAGCTCACAAAGTAGAAGTTTTGCTCAAAAGACAGCTTAGAGGGAGCATTGGTTGGGGTGACTCCGTCCTTCCTGCCAAGGCACACTAGATAACTGATTGGATTAGGGAAGGAACGTTTTCCAGATAATCTCATCCCATGGAAGCATCCCTCCCGAGACAAGCTTTTCGGCATCGTTTAAAAGGATGTGCACGTAATTCACCCTGTATGTGACGGCCACAGTTTGGGGGCAATTTGTGGCGCCTTCCAGATAGGACGTGGGACAAGTCGATTGAATGCCTGTCATGTGTAAATGTATTATTTGCACACATCTGTGAGAGCTCAAATTGCAAATGATAATGAATATGTTATGTGTCCTACCTTATGTATGTAAGTCCTGTCAGGTTACGACCCCAGCGTTGGGCATCCCCCGCCGCGGCTTGGCAGCCCTACAGGAACAGGACTAACATCAGACATTAAGTACCCCCTCTCACACATTGAAGCTAATGTAACTGCCAATCAAGTCTGTGATGAGCATTCGACATACATCTGACGTATCCAACAAAGTCAGTCCCTTTCTTTCTATCTCTGGGGTCGGGAAAGTCAAGGAAAGCTGGGTTAAGCCAGGGTGACTCACAGAATTGAGGAAGCTGGTTTCTGAGACTCTTACCTATGTAGGATTTGATAGTGACTCCTGACTGCTGTAAAGTATAAATGTTCCCAGTAGGCAAAAGTCTCGTGAGGCAAAGCCGTGTCCAGTGACGGCCACACACAGCACATAGCAGCGGCCTGAAGCTTCCTGGGAGCAGAAGAGAACCAGAGTTTCCAGCTATAGAGGCAAATTACTATCGATATTAAAGTATTATAGGTGTACCAGAGGTTTTGCAGAATTCTAGCAGAGGACTGAGACTCAATCCAGCCCTAATTCCGTAACACCTAGCAATGGGCTTCCAAGGCGATTGAGAAGCAGAGGTGGTTTGCCATCGCCTTCCTCTGCAGAGTCATTCTTGGTGGTCCCCCATCCAAGTACTGACCCTGCTTAGGTTCTCCCAGCAAGGGGCTTCCAAGGCCAGTGAGAAGCAGAGGTGGTTGGCCATTGCCTGCCTCTGCAGAGTCTTTCTTGGTGGTCTCCCATGCAAGTACTGATCCATAGGAATGTCCCAGATCCTTATATGTACGCAAGGGCCATCAAGTCACAAGCTACTTGTTGCAACACCGGAAAGGGACTTATAATGCAAGTGAGTAAGTATTTGTGGTTTGCTGTTGCCTTCTTCTGCAGAGCCGTCCTTGGTGGTCTCCCTTCCAAGGACTGACCCTGCTTAACTTCCGGGATTTGATGAGATCGGGCTATACCAGGCCGCCTTCCCTCCTTACATCCCATCCAACCTGAAGGACGTTCCTCTAGCCGAAGGAGCATTCCTCTGCCTTAAATGGCTTTTCCAAAGGAAGGAGAGTCCTTTGAATTGGAGAAGGATTCCTCAGGATGGAGAAGGGATTCAATCTTTGTTCACGGAGTGGCAGGAGGCAGGCTGGCTTGAACACATGAACACACGAAGCTGCTTTCTACTGAATCAGACCGTCACTCTATCAAGGTCAGAATTGTCTGCTCAGGCCGGCGGCGGCTCTCCGGGGTTTTAGGCAAAGGTCTTTCATATCACTCCTTACCCAGACCTTTTAACTGAAGATGCCAGGGATTGAACTCACGACCAGATGCTGTGCCTCTGAGCTGCGACCTCTCTCTGAATGATTTGAACCTGGGTCTCCTAGGTCACAACGTAATTCTGCCTTGTACTCCGATTCAGACTAAATGCAGCTCTCCAGGGTCTCAGGCGGAGGTCTTTCCCATCACCTCCTGCCTGGTCCTTTTAAATGGAGATGCCAGGGGGGATCGAACCTGGGGCGTTCTGCATGCCAGGCAGATGCTCTGCCACTGAGTCACAGCCCTTCTCCTCCTGAGGAAAATGTTTCTCAATGTACTTCAAGGCCAAAAGCAAGCCCAGTTGGGCAAGAATGGCTGGGGTGGGGGGCATTTCCAGGAGAAACTCAAGCAGAAGCACGTCTTCCTCCGGCTTTCCAGTTCTCCCCTGCATGCTGTATCATAAGAACATAAGAGAAGCCCATGTTGGATCAGGCCAATGGCCCATCTAGTCCAACACTCTGTCACACAGTGGCCAAAAATACCAGGGGCCCTCAGGAGGCCCATCAGTGCGGCCAAGACACTAGACGTATAAAATGGAGGTTTGGGGCACATGTGTCGGGGGTCGTAGTAGGCACTCCTGCAATAAGTATGCAATTCTCGTGAGATGTCATGCCATGTCACGCCATGTCATGGGGCCCTGACCTCCCCCCCCCCCAATAACTTTGTCATGGACAGCGATAGCAGCTTCCCCAGGGAGCAATTAGGAGCCATCCCCAGCAGGGGGAAAAAGAGGACCATTGTTCTGCCTGCGGCTAAAGCGTTTGCACTTGTAAGGTCATGCTCCAGTTTGGGGGGGGGGCAGAGAAAACTGCCCTGGTGATTATTTTTAAGTTTCAGACTCCAAATTGCTGCGAACAAGTCCCGGAAATACCCACCCCCCCTCTAATTTCCACTGGAACCCAATTAGAGAAATTGGCCTGTTCTTAGCAGATCAGGGAAATCAAGGCCATATGTTTACCTTGCGGGGAGGATGGTTGTGGGGAGCGGCGGCGTTGTAAATGTTCCCCCTTTACTTAACAAACATGCACATCTTGGGCCTGCGTGGAGGGAGGACTGCGTTCCGTCGGACGTCGGCAGCGCGTATGTGTGTTTTTATTAAGCAAATCGGCTTATCTCCAAATCGGCTTATCCGCTTTTTGGCTGCGGCGGCACCTGAGTTCCGTCATCCACACTGAGGGACAGGATGCTTGGTGTGTGTGTGTCCCCCCCCCCCACCGCTTCTCTGTGGCTCCGTGGCAGAGCCTCTGCTCTGTATGCAGAAAGTCCCAGGTTCAATCCCCGGCATCTTCAGTTAAAAGGACCAGGCAGCAGGCGATGTGAAAGACAGAAGAAGAAGAGGAGGAGGAGGAGATTGTATTTATACCCCACCCTTCACTTGGAATCCTACCTCCCAGGGTGTCTGTTGTGGGGAGGGGAAGGGAAAGGAGTTTGTAAGCCGCTCAGAGACTCCTTTGGGTAGAGAAGGGCGGGGTATAAATCCAATCTCCTCCTCCTCCTCCTCTTCTTCTTCTTCTTTTCTCTCAGAGCTCTCTCAGCCCCGCCTACCTCACAGGGTGTCTGTTGTGGGGAGGGGAAGGGAAAGGAGTTTGTAAGCCACTCTGAGACTCCTTTGGGTAGTGAAGGGCAGGGTATAAATCCAATCTCCTCCTCTTTCTCCTCTTCTTCTTCTTCTTCTCCCACTTGTGTGGCGCGTGGCATCTTTTAGCCACACGGCCTTGTATTTCCAGCTGTAAACGGATTGAGGCCAGGAAAAGCTTCCCGGTTTGATCTTGCTGGTTGTATAAACTGCCCTTTGGTCCCTCAGTCGAGCCGGCAAACCGTCACATGCATCTGAGATGTTCAACTTGATGCAAGCTCTGTTTGTATTGCAGCGCCCATCAAAAATTTATCCTTCACCCCCACCTCACCCCCCTTTTTTTTCCTTTTTGCTACTTCCTCAAATGAAAAGCAGAATTCGGTACATGATCTGAGACTCATCAAAGTTTAATATCTCATCAGTAGCAGCTGGGGGTGGAGGAACTGCAAAGTAGAGAGGCGCAAGCAAGGCCGGGCTTTAACATGCTTTGTAGGGCTTCGTGGGAAGTCTTGGCAGTGGTGGATTCCCCCACCACCCAGACACAGTGTGGTGTAATGGTTAGAGCAAGTGGCCAATGTTAAGTCGCTCGCTTAACAAAGCAGTCGGAGAGTGATTCAGCAAGAACACAACTTTATTCTTCAACTCGAACAGAACTCCTACACGGATCAACATCTGATAGCCAGAACAGCCTTTACATTAAGCTGTCCTGCTTTTAAACATTCCCGGCTAATGTAGCCACACCCACTGTACAAATACCAACCAATGAGGTTGTTCACATAAGGACCAATCACGGATGTTCCCGCTCAGGGAGCTTGCTTGAAAGTGATTGGTTAGGTGCTTCCTGGGCTAGTAACACGATTGGGTGGATTTGGAGTCTAGCCCAGGACGAAGCTTAACATTACACTTCAATTAGATGTTTCACAACATATCATGCATTCAAGGCAGCTCTGAATACACTACAGCCAAACTGTGGCTCGGGAGCCACACGTTGCTCTTTCACACATATTGGGCGGCTGGGGAAGCAAAGAGGAGGCATGCTTTTCCTTCCTTCCTTCCTTCCTTCCTTCCTTCCTTCCTTCCTTCCTTCCTTTTGCTTTGTTTCTTTCTC
>NW_015169883.1:0-3919 GCF_001447785.1 Gekko japonicus | reverse complement strand
GGGAAGCAAACTGTACTTACTTTCTTCCTTCCTTCCTTCCTTCCTTCCTTCCTTCCTTCCTTCCTTCCTTCCTTTTGCTTTGTTTCTCTCTCCCTCTTTCCACCTCTTTCCTTCTTTCTTTCCACCTCTCTCTCTTTCTCTCTCTCTTAGACAAATAAATCTCATTAGCAAACAACTAAATATCATTGGACAAATAAATCTCATTATCAATATCTGTTTTTACCCCTTTTGTTTTTATTTTTGGCAGTCTCATTTAATGTTCATAAAAAGCCAGTTTGCATATTCTCCCAGTAAAAACATGTGTGTGATATTTGTCCATGTCTTGTGGCTCTCAAACATCTGACGTTTATTCTATGTGGCTCTTACGTTAAGCAAGTTTGGCCACCCCTGCGTTAGAGCATCAGAGGAGGATCCAGGAGAACTGGGTTCGAAATCTCACTCTGCCAAGGAAGCTTGCTGGGTGACTTTGGTCCAGTCACGCACTCTCTCAGCCCACCCTACCTCACAGGGTTGTTGTGAGGATAAAATGGAAATGAGGAGAGGTTAGCCAACTTCAGTCCCCACTGGGAAGAACAGCAGGGCAGAAGTGAAGTAAAAAATTAAAAAAATAAATCAAAATGGAATTGGCGGAGTTGTTTGAAGAAGGGTAGGACACTTCCCCGCCTCACGGAAGCTTCGAAAATGATTTTTATATTTAGCAGGTCTTGTTGGAAAATGCGTAAGAGTTAAGAACCTGAAAGGTTAAATGGATACAAATTAGAGGGGCCGATGTTAAAATAAATAAATGTACAACATAAATATTACAAATGATCAAAAATACATGTATTTATTACAAATTTAAAAACAATTCTGGGCCCTAATATAGTCTCAATTAAAATTACAAATAATACAGTGTGCACCAGAGGGACCGTATGTGACCTTAAAACAGACGCGTTTTGGCCTACTGGCCTTCTTCAGTGGTCAAGCAGAAATGTTACACTGTAGGCTCAACCAGGGGTCATTTCCTGCAGGAGCGCACAGGAGCGGAGCTCCGGCAGTAAAGAGCCCAGGGGGCGGGGACATGCAACAAGCCCCACCCCCTGCTCCCAACAGCCCTCAGTCAGAGCAAGAAGCAGCCAGGTAAGTTGCAGAGCTCCCCCTGGCCCCCTGGTCCAAAACAGTCCAGTGACACTTTTAAAACCAAGTTTTGTTCAGGTACAAGCTCTCCCTCCTCTGCGAAGACAGATCTGCATGTTCCCCCCCCCCGCAATAGCTAGCAATCCAAAACAGTCCTGTGGAGCCTGAGCGGTGCTGTTGCCTTCTGGCACTCTTCCGGTGATGTCAGGGGGTGTGGCCTATGCAAATGAGTGATGCTAATGAGTTATGCTAATGAGCTCCTGCACCTCCTTTTCTACGAAATGAACCCTGGGCTCAACTATTGCAACACTAATATTAATCCGTATAGGACCAAGTGAAAATTGTCTTCTGATAAATATCAGTGACGCAAGGCAAAGGTGTAATATTGAAGTCTCATGTGGTATTGCCTTGTGTCCAGGTCAGGTACATGTAACCAAAATGGTATTTCAATTGTGTAGCCTCCTATTTTGGTCCGGAAAATTCATTTCCAAAAGCAAATAAGGAGCCAGTGTAGCAATTAGTATGTAGTTAGAACCATACTGGATTAAATCAAAGTCCAGAGTCTGTCTCCAGCCGCAACCAACCCAAGGGCCAAACCGGATGGAACATGTCCAGAGCTCAACTTTAATAAAAATTCAGTTATCAGGATTGCAACTTGCAGAGAACAGTGATTTTAGTCTTCCTTACAGAGCCAGTTTGGTGTAGTGGTTCGGACTCTAATCTGGGAGAACCAGTTTTGATTCCCCACCCCTCCACTTGCACCTGCTGGATGACCTTGGGCAAGCCATAGTTCTGGCACAGCTGTTCTTTAAAAAAGAGCAGTTTCTGTCAGAGCTCTCTCAGCCCCACCTACCTCCCAGGGTGTCTGTTGTGGAGAGGGGAAGGGAAAGGAGTTTGTAAGCTGCTCTGAGACTCCTTTGGGTAGTGAAGGGCGGGGTATAAATCCAATCTCTTCTTCTTCTTCCTCTTCTTCTTCTCAAATGACTTTGGGGAACAGATGCTTGTCCCGTTGGCAAAACATACAGATTCAAGAACTCCAGTGGAGCCAATAGCAGCTTCTTCTGATGGTTTCAGTTTGCTGAAATGGTACAGGTGGAATCCTTAGTCCTCTCCGCTTCCCAGAGTCCCAATCCAAATTTGGCCCCCTGCACCTGATAATTTAATTTTAAGAAACACTGTCATTCCAGTCCCAGAGTAGTCTATCTGGGCCCGGAAACCTTAATGGAAAATCCATTCTGCATTTTCTTTGCAACTTTTTTTGAGCTGCAATGGAGTTTCAGTTTCCAGTGTTTGTATGCCAGCTGAAATTATCTGCTGCAAATAAAGGGCTGATGTTTTGAGCCGGCTTGTCTCTGCTGAGTGGACCTGAGAACGGGTGCTTGAGTCTAACCTGGGAACCCACAGCCAAAGGGGGACATCACACTGGAGAGCCACTTCCACTCTGAGTAGACGTGGTGGGGGAGCTTGCAATGCCCAGCCATTTCGTGTTTTCCTAGTCTCAGAGCTTTTTCTATTTTTAGTTTCTGCTGTGATCCTTGTGCTTTTTCTTAATGTTTCATTTTCTTTGCAACTTTGTCTGTGCTGCAATATATTTCAATGGAGTGGACCTCAAGTAATTTCAGTTTCCAGTGTTTGTATGCCAGCTGAAGCTGTTGCTTGCTGGAGTTGTCTCCTTGCAAATAAAGGGTTGATGTTTTGAGCCAGTTTGCCTCTGCTGAATGGACCTGAGAATGGGTGCCAGAGTGAGTACCCACAGAGTGTGAGAACCCACAGCCAAAGGGGGACATTACACTGGAAAGCCACTGCCACTCTGAGTAGATGGGGGGAGGGGGGGAGCTTGCAATGCCCAGCCATTTCGTGTTTTCCTAGTCTCAGAGCTTTTTCTATTTTTAGTTTCTGCTGTGATCCTTGTGCTTTTTCTTAATGTTTTATTTTTTTAAAATGGCATTGCCAAATTCCACTATCCCCCCACCTTTCCATTTTAGGTAGGCATCTTTTAAGGGTGGGGGGGAAGGTTTGGGAGGTGTCAGTTATCGACTACTATTAAATAAGATATGGCAAGAGTTTTACTGTTTTAAGCATGTTTGTATTTTAAGTTTTAAAAACCCTTAATTGTGTTTGTCGGTGTCCTTTATAAAGTTAATATCTTTGCTACCTGGCATTACATTTTAGGACACACGTGGCTGGCCCAACAAAGTCCGATTTCTGTCGGATCTGGCCCTTGTGACAAATGAGTTTGACACCCCTACCCTAGACTCGTAACTCCTAGCACCTCACCTGTAGACAAGAGCAAGAGTCTAGTCGCACGTTAAAGACTAACCAAGTATGTGGCAGGGGAGGAGCTTTCATGAGTCACCACTGACTGTGTGAGCGCCTCCCCTGCCCCAAATTGTGTTAGTCTTTTAAGGTGCGACTGGACTCTTGCTCTTTTCTACTGTTCCAGACAGACTAACACAGTGACCAATGTTCCCTCTAATCTGAGTCGGTGTGAGCTAGCTCACAGTTTTTTAGTCTCCGGCGCACACATTTTTGTCTTGGCTCAGGAAGGGATGGCTCCAGAGCAAACTGATTTATGCAGCAGCCAAATCGCTCGCTCACAACTTTAATGCCAGTGGCTCACAAGATAGAATTTTGCTGACAAGACTCCACAGCTTAGAGGGAGCATTGACGGTGACACATCTGGATCTAGCACCTCATTTGGCCTGTATATATCCCCTCAAGGAGGACAGGAAAGCAACGGCCCTCCCCCTCGGTTGTTGCCCATTCACTGGAACCAGGCTTACCAAGGACTTACCGTGATTCG
>NW_015169882.1:161439-171661 GCF_001447785.1 Gekko japonicus | reverse complement strand
GGAGTCCGCACACTTAACCACTACAGCAAGACAGAACCAAGGTCACCCGGCAGCTTCATGTGGAGGAGGAGGAGGAGTGGGGAATCCAACCCGGCTCTCCAGATTAGAGTCCGTCACTCTTCACCATGACACAGAGTTCAGCTGGTGCCGATCTCCTGCCAAGGAGCACTTTTCCCCTCCTCTGATCAAGTGGGTTCCACTTTGCCTTGGACCTCTGCCCCTCCCACCTTCTGGCTGGAAGAGATCAGGGCACAGGAATCTGGAATCTCAGAAACCGGCACGCCCAGAACTGGCCGGTCCCTTCGGCAAAGAATGAATGGGCAGCAGTCTGGACATCAGAAACCACAACATGCAAACTCTAGCGGGCGGAACATTTTCACCTTCCAGGACATTCAGTCACTGCTGACTTAGGAGTGGCGGTTCTCTTATTAATTGAATTAAACAAACAAACAAACTCAAAAGGGAGATCAGAAGGAGAGACAGATGAGTTGCCGCTGATAACGAAACTCCAGAGGTTTTGAAGCCACGCTTTTCGAGGCCACGGGTCGTCCTTCTCCGCACCCTGCCTCTGTTTGTCGCAGCTTCGCTCTGCTCAAGACACACCAGCTCGACCCCTCGGCAAGATCACTACCTGGTTTGGCTTCAGGCTCAGCTCTTGAGCGTCTCCAGTGAGCTTTGCACAACCTGAGCTGCCGGGCTCTCTCCTGGCACTCGAGAGAGAGAGAGAGAGAGTGGGAGCCTCTAGACGAGGGGCCGATGTCCCTGGCTGAACGAGCAGGACGCAATGAACAGGGCGACCTTCGAGATCTAAATTATGTGTGCCATATTTCTCCCTAAAGGGCTGGATGTTCACTTTCCCCGTGTATTTCAATTATGGCTATAGCATTTTGTCTGAGAGCCTCTGTGCCATGAGGACTTCCTTGAATCAATGAAACCCTGGACTGTAAATCTTCTGCAAGGCCTGGAAAGATACATCTCTCTCAGGGCTTACAGGACTAAAATGGTCCTCTGTATAACAAAGGGGGGGGGTTCATTGCACGGTGCAGCCCAGAGACACACATTTTACCTCCCTGAGTGCTGTTTGGGAGAACACGGCCTGTGGTACAAGCGCACAGCACCAGGGCTATCCAGTAGCTCACCACAGATCAGCAAGTCCCTGGTTTAAAGTCGCCTGTGCCACAGCCTGGAGAGGTGGCCCTAGGCATGGTTTCCAACCTCCAGGTGGGGCCTGGAGGTCTCCAAGAACTCCTCCAGACTAAAGAGGTCGGTTCTCCTGGAGAAGACGCCCGGTCCAGAGAGAGTGGGCCGGGTGGCCTCTCATGCCCTGCTGAGGCCCCTCCCCTCCCCAGGCTCCAGGACTCCCCCAGCCCCGGAGCTGGCAACCCTGGAGCTGGCCTCTCTCTCAGCCTCCTGGAGATGAGACAGGCGTTTCTCCAAGCCCTCCAAAGGCCCTCAGAGCCACCGGACAGGAATGGCCGCAGCACTTGCCCAACTGGGCTGGATTCACACACACTCCCGGCCCCCCCCATTCCATCCTTCGCCACCAGTACTGACCCTCTCGCCGTCTTCGCCGAGGAGGCCAGGGAGGCCTTGCCCACCGGGGTCACCCAGGTATGGAGGGAGAGAGGAACAAAAGCCGTGAGCCTGGGCTGGCCAGCAAGAGACACACCGGCCGCCTCTCCACGGCAAACTTGGCCTGCCCTTTCCCGGGAATTCTGGGAACTGTAGTTCTGTGAGGGGCTCGTAGGACTCTGAGCAGCTGTGAAAAATTCAACAGGTGCATGTAGTACGGAGGGGAGACTTCACCAGCCGAATTTCTGCCTGAGGTCAAGCCAGGCGGGGCGGGGGGGGGGGGGAGGGCTCCTTTTTATCTCCCTTATCTTCTGAAAATCTTTTAAGAACGTTTCCCCAAGATGCCTGGGGGTGAAGCAATGAGAATGGAGCCAGTTTAAAACCAGTCAGGGTCTGTAGTGCAGAAGTTGGAGG
The DNA here is from genome assembly GCF_001447785.1 of Gekko japonicus. Classification (NCBI taxonomy): domain Eukaryota; kingdom Metazoa; phylum Chordata; class Lepidosauria; order Squamata; family Gekkonidae; genus Gekko; species Gekko japonicus. The sequence continues at coordinate 169,675 of NW_015169882.1, read as the reverse complement.
CAGAGATAGAAACTGTGTTGGGGGGGCAGGGGTCATTTCGTAGAAAAAGAGGTGCAGGAGCTCATTAGCACAACTCATCAGCATAACTCATTTGCATATGCCACAACCCCTGACATCCCCGGAAGTGTACCAGAAGGCAACACCCACCGCTCAGGCTCCACTGGACTGTTTTGGATTCCTAGCTATTGGGATCTGCAGATCCGTCTTTGCAGAGGAGGGATAGCTTGTATCTGAATAAAACCTGGTCTTAAAGGTGCCACTGGACTGTTTTGGACTGTGGAGCCGGGGGGAGCTCTGTAACTTACCCGGCTGCTTCTTGCTCTGACTGAGGGCTGCTGGGAGCAGGGGGCGGGGCTTGTTGCATGTGCCCACCCCCTGGGCTCTTTACTGCCAGAGCTCTGCTCCTGTGCGCTCCTGCAGGAAATGACCCCTGGGAGGTGGAAGATTAGGAGGCTCTGCAGAAAAGGGGGGGGTTGCTGATGTGACTGGAGTGGAGTGAGGTGTTGTGGCAACTGGAAGCCAGCAGGGGGCAGCAGACCCAGAGCCAGCCCTGAAGGTGGGTTAGTTCACAGACACTCACCCCCCCCCACACACATTTCGCGGGCAAAGTCTCCGGTGCTGTTGGCATAGTCACTCACGAGGTGCAGCACAGTGTGCAAAAGACAACAGTTATGTGGACGTTGTGGCTGTGGGGACAGGCAGTGCACACACGTCCACACACAGCTTATTTCAAGGAAGGGCTACGGTGATGGCGGGGGGGTCGGTCACTGTGCCCTGCCCTCCCTCCCGGGCCTTGTGGGCGGCCTCCCCGCCCCGTTTGCCACCCTCACCCGATGTCCCTTTTCCCTTGACAGGCCCAGGAGTCCCTCGAAGCCGCTGTCACCCTGCAGAGAGAGAACCAAGGGGCAGGCCCTCTTAATCTATTGCCTTACTTAAAATATTCATTGGCCGCCAGTGTTTCCCTCTAAGCCGAGTTAGTGTGAGCTAGCTCACGGTTTTTTAGCCTCCGGCTCACACATTTTTGTCTCAGCTCAGGAAGGATGGCTCCAGAACACACTAATTTACGCTCACAACTTTAATGACTCTACAGCTTAGAGGGAACATTGTATGGCCGCCCTTCTACCCTGAGGCACTCAAGGCCTCAATAAAACCAGAGACCCTCAAGAAAGGGAAGAGTTTCCCCCCCCCTCGTGACACTCTCTGCCCTCGACTTCTTCATCTGGGAACACACCCCCCCCAGAGCCATCGCAAAGCAGAAAGCGGAAGGGGACTTGGGGCCCTCCGGTCAGGGGATGCTACCTCACCTCGACACCAGGTTCTCCAGGCACGCCTCGGCCCCTGTCAGCTCCACCTCGACCCTGGGGATCACACAGAGAGAAGACATGAGAGGACAACCATCCCCTCACCCTCAGGCCTGCTCCCCACACGCAACCCTCAGTCCCACCGAAGAACTGACCTGGTGGCCTGGTTTCCCTGGGGGCCCGATCAGCCCTGTGGGCCCGAGAGAGAGGGAGACAAACAGCAGAGACTTATTTTGGGGGGCCCGCCCAGATTCCCCACCACTGAAGTGGCGGCACAGGAAAAGAGGGGGTGTCACGGGGTGAGGACTTGTGTGGAGAGCAGCGTAGGGCAGAGCAGAGAACTTAAGGCCTCGTGGCTGTCCAGACGAGGCAAATGGCTAAGCAAATGAAATCTGAGCGCGCACGCGGGAATTCTCCCGGCGGGAGGATTCATGATAATCGGGAGAGTCACGGTGCCTCATGAAAGCCGAAAGATTCACACCAGGGGTGGAACGCAAGCCCACCCTCCTTCACAAGGCCAGACAGATCACGCCGACTGGCAGTACTGGCTCTCACGGTCTCCCTAGCCTTGTTTACAGCAAGCGGCAGAGCAGCGAGCAAGCCAGGATCAGAGACGGGAACAAGCAAAACATGGCAGCTAGCTGACAACGTGACCCTCAATCTCAGTTAAACCTGGAGGCTGCAGCGGGCTCCGGAGGGGGTGGTGGGGCGGGAGGGGCAGGTTCTGGGATGGGGAGACATGACAAAGGCCACGTGGTTCAAGGTCTGTCTCTGCGGCCAAGGATACTCTTACCTGAGACCCAAAGTCTCCAGCCTCACCCTTTAAGCTGGGGTTGCCGGGTTGCCCCTGGAAGGGAAACACATGGCGGTTACCTCTGTGGCCCTCCCCAAGCTGCGAGTGCCAGTTTGGTGTCGTGGTTCAGAGCGGCAGATCCCTCGCCATCTTGGTTGCCCTCCTTTGGAGACGTTCCAGCTTGTCTACATCCTTCTTTAATGGTGGGGCCCCCAAACTGAACACAGAACCCTAGGCGAGGTCTAACCAGAGCAGAGCAAAGCGATACCATCACATTGCATGATCTGGACACTGTACTTCTGTTGATGCAGCTCAAAACCACATTTGCCTTTTTAGCTGCTGCAGTGCTGACTCCTGTTCAGTGGGTGGTCTACTGAGTCCCCTCGACCCTTCTCACACATACTGCTGCCGAGACAAAGCCTCCCTCATTCATCGTCTCCTTCTCTTTTTATGAGCTTGAGGTAATTTTCCACCAGACTGGATTGTCCCAGGGACCCTGAAGGTCTTTCCCCTTCCTCTGGGCATACAGTGAGGGTCACTGGGGAGTAGGGGGGAAGGAGGTGTCAACTTCCTGTGCTGTGCACGGGTTGGACTAGATGACCCTTGAGGTCCCTTCCAGCTCTACGCTTCTGTTCCTAATTTACAGATCGTGTTTTTGCTTTTTTTTGTTTGCAATTTCTGTAGCTAAAAAAAAACTATACAAAGACCAAACAAATCCTAAGGCCCCTGCCGCACGGGCGGGGGGGGGGGTCCGCCCGGGGGGGGGGGGGGGGGAAGCACGGACAATGTGCAGCTTTTAAAAGCCGCACCAAAAGAGACCCGCGGCGGCGGGATCACACAGATCCCCTGAGCCGCCGCGCACTTCCTCCCCGGCACGATCAGATGCCGAGGGGAAGCCACTGAAAGGGGAGCGAGGCAGCCGAACTGCGCATGTGTGCGCATGCACAGTTCGGCCAGGAGCCTGGATTGCTCTGGACGACAGCTGCGCCGGCAATCCCACGGCCGCGCTTGGTGCGGCGTTCCCGGTAACTCCTCCTCTGGGGGTGGTTCCTTTTTACTGAGGGTTTTCGGCCTGAAGGGCCGGATCGGGGACGGGTGCGCGCCGCTTCCCAGATGTTGCGGTGAGATCGCGCGCATTTGCTGCGCCCCCAATCCGTTCCTCTCCCGGGCCAAAACCTTCCGTGTGACTGGGGTCAATGAAAACTATTCTGCATCATAGCACTGTCAACAAAAGGATGTTGCCAGCACACGCTCTAGGCAAGGGAGAGAGCCAGCGTCCCGGAGCACCTTCAAGACTAACAAAATTTGTGGCCGGGAAGAAGGCTTTGTGAGTCACGGCTCACTTCATCAGATACCTTCAGGAGAAGTGAGCCGTGACTCACGCCACCTCCTCCCCTGCCACCAACGTCCTTAGTCTTGAAGGTGCTCCTGGCTGACACGGCAACCCGTCTTGACCTAGGCAAGGGTTTTTCCTCATCTACACCTAGAGCTCTTCCTGAGCACAAGGGAGACGTGGAAGGGGCAGCAGTGGAGGGAGATACAGAGAGAGATCTGGAAAGCCCCCCTTCAGTTCGGACTGGCTCTCAGTGGTTATTGCTATTTGCTTGAGGACACTCTAGCTCTGACTCTGATAGCCACACAGGTGCTTTTTGGTCTGAAACTGGAAGATGTTCTAATTCAGCAACTGTGCGTTTGGCACCAGACGCATCATCTTTTGAGGCCTCACAAACATCTTTGTCTTGTGTCTTTAGAGCTTGCTGCGTAACCTTCCTTCTCTTGGTCCAATATTCACTGAATGGTTATCTTACTGTAATATGTATTCAAGTTACGTGTACCTCAATATTGTTTGACCCAGGGCTATTTTTGGGCAGGAACGCACAGGAACGGAGTTTCGGCTGGCTCCCGAGTTGGCCACGCCCAGCCGGAACTCATTAGCATAATGGGCCACACCCAACAGCAGAAACTCATTAGGATTGGTTACATTAGGGGTGTGTGGCCTAACATGCAAAGGAGTTCCTGCTACAAAAAAAGGCCCTGGGTCTTGACAACAAACAAGGTAAACAGAATAAGAAGCAAAAGGTGGGTGTGGCTGGATGACCAAACTTCTGGTAACATGGGGGTGCAGCCTAATGTGTTAATGAGCTGTGCTGTCAGGGGTGTGGCCTAATATGCTAATGCGTTCCTGCTGTTGGGTGTGGCCTATTATGCTAATGAGTTCCTGCTGGGCTTTTTCTACAAAAAGACCCCTGGTTTGACCCCTGAAGAAGGCCTCATTAGGGCTGAAACGCGTCAGGTCACGTGTATTAGCCCTGGTGTTCAGGCCCCCTTTACTTGTTTACGAGGCTTTCACTGGGCCCTTATATGTTTTTAACTGTCTTTCTAATAAATACTTGTATTTCTGTATATTATAAGTTTCAACTAGGTTTTTAATATTGGCCCTTTATTTGACTTCTTTCTGGCCACTATCTGAGTCCAGAGGCTGGACTCGATGGACCCTCACTGGTCTGGCTTACCTTCTCTGCCAGGCGGGCTCCTCGGTGCGGGGGCAGGGGGGCACTCCGACTGGAGCCTTTGACACCACCCGAAGCACGTCGATGGTTCTCCTCTCCTGCGTGGCTCTTCTGGTGTATGAGGAAGTCAGAAAGACAAGGATACGCTCTCCCACACTGCGAGCACTCATGTATTTGGTCTGCTATATGTGTCCTCTCATGCACCATGAAGGCCGAAGTCCCTTGAAATGTTTGCCCGCAGTAAGAACAAATGTATGTTTTTTCCTCCATTTGCAGGTTCTCGACTTAAGTCAGTGCCCTGACGGGAGTCGTTTCCACAGTCTTGGCCCCTCCGTGTTCTTTCACGCCTCAAGAATCTCTCACCCGACTCTCAACTTCCAGCATTTGCCTCCCGGACCAAGGCTAGTTCAGGGTTTTCCCTCCACAAGATCATTCAAATGACTTTCTGTCCCCAGCTGAATTTCAGGACCCCCCAAAACAAATCCCTTCAGATCCTTCTAGCGGTCGATCACCAACGGCCACTCGCCCAGCTCCCTTCTGGAAACGATCCTCCTCCTAGTCCAGCACTCGGACGTTCGATCCTGGAAAAAATCAGGACATCATGAGCAACGCCCCCCACAGCAGTGATGACCCCTCATCTCTCCCAATTCAGGACTGAGCCAGGGTGCGCTGCAGTGGCCGAGAGTGTTGGACCTTCACCAGGGAGGAGAGAAGCGCATCTCTATGCAAAGATATTCCTCTCTTAAGCCCAGGGATTTCTATTTAGGTAAACTGGAATATCTCTGCACAGGATGGCACCGTGAAGCAGAATCCGGATGTCACAATAAACCAGGACTTGTCTAAGCCACAGTCGATGCGACACTCTCCAGTTAGCCTCCCAGATGGAAGTAGCGAGATCCCAGTTTGCCCATAAACCCAGGGTCTGTCTGCTTCCTGACACTCCTCCCGTCTACCCCCAGGATGCCACCTCTACGGCCGGTGTGACTTGAAAAATGGGAACCGGAGAATTCAGTCGTCATATCGGGCCACTATCAGGCAAACCCACGATTAACCAACCAGCTACAGGCCTAGTTGGAAATCCTGTTTTGGCACATACCAACAAACTGCCATTTGTTGGGTCGTCTGCACTCAGATGTCAGGGAAACGCCATGGCTCAGCCTTAGAGGACCTGCTTTGCGTGCAGACGGTCCTAAGTTCCATCCCCGGAATCTAGCAGGTGATGAGAAATACCTCCATCCCAGACCCTGGAGAGCCACCACCATTCTGAGCAGACAAGGCTGACCGTGAGAGACCAACAGTTTGATCCAGGATAAGGCAGTACAGGGAAGGCCTCTTTCCTTGCTGAGAGACTACATTAGACCAAGGGTTCCCTGGAAACACCCCAGGAACTGGCTGCCACAGTTCAGGGATCCTCTGAGAATATCTAGACTGACCCGCTGAGAAAGTATCCTTCAAGCGCAGTACTAGACAACGAAGTAACTGGGAAGAAACATTGCAAGATGGAGCCCCCTTGTGATCCCGCTCATGGGTAAGAGCTTTAGAGAAATATCCCAGAGAAGGAAAACGTACTAAGCAAAGAGAATAGGAAACGGGTGGTTGGATTCAAAAAGTGTCGGGAAAAGGGCAAAACAAAATACAGGGAAGAGGCACACAACACCCAGCACAGGGATTTTGAAATCAAAAGCAATACAGTTTGACTAATTCATGTAAATACACATTACCAGGGCTATATCAGGTTCCTCAGAGCATGTGCAGAGTTCCTTGCTGTACCAAGAAGATGTTGGAAGAGTCCTTATCTCTAAGGAGAACCCGACCTCCTGTGGATCCCACTGTGGATTTCCACTGAAGGCAATGGAAAATCCCAAAAGTCCAGGTTTGGATAGCCAATGGAATCTGATCTAAGCCAGCCTCCTCTGTAAGAGTGACAAGCTGATTTCACCAGTCCCACTCAAAGACCCATCTCTGATGTCAGAGGCTACTGTTACCAATCAGAAACATTTAAAATGATGGTGCCACCTCCTCAGGCATTTGCTAAAACACCAGGGGGTCCAAGACCCCAGACGCTCTAGGTGGCCCTCTTGAGTGGCCCTTGTAAGGTTTTAGGGTTTCAGTCACAGGTTTTTAAGGACAACACTCAAACTTCTTGTAATAGCCAAGTATTGAAACACAGAAGTCCTGATAGGCCCATCAATGGACTTCACGCATTCACGTTCAGTGAAACCTCAGCTTATAATTAAGAGTTTATCACAACGTCTGAATGCGGCCCCAGAATGCTGCTCAGCCGTGAAACAAACTGGACAAGCTGGATCCCATCACGATCCTTCAGAACTCTTTCGACACCGGCCTTAGGAACCGACATCAAATTGTTTAACTCTGAAACTATTTATATTTCCAAAAGCCATCAGCAATGAAGCACGTGGTTTTAAAGATTTTTTTCCACTCGTCCTATTGTCTGACTCTCTGTCAAAGGAAGGAAAGAGGCCATAAATAAATAGATAAATAGGTAGGAGGAATGAACTCCTTCACTAAGAAATTTGCTGGGTTCGTGTAGGAAAGGAAATACTTCCTCCCCCCCCTCTTTCCCCCACAGAGCAGCCTGTGCCACCGGACGGAGGACACGCAGCCTGCCCTGTGGCCGAGTGGAGATCCAGACTCTGCTCTCCCCAGTGGGAGACCCGCACTCTCGACAACCCCCCCCCCACTCCCACCCTGGAGACTCCTGGTGGATCTCCAAAAGGCATCTCCGCATCCGCACCTGTCTGGAGTCCTCCGGGAAGGGGCTGCACTGGACTGGGGGAGGGGAGGAGTCTTCTAAGGCCTAGTTCCCATCTGAGGTCCACCCCCTCTCCAAAATGCCCATGGATTTGCCATCTCGGAGGTGGCAACCAGGGTTCCCTCTAAGCTGAGTGAGTGTGAGCTAGCTCACAGTTTTTTAGCCTCCGGCTCACACATTTTTGCCTCCGCTCAGGAAGGAGGACTCCAGAGCAAGCTAATTCATGCAGCAGCCAAATCACCTGCTCACAACTTTAACACCAGTAGCTCAGAAGGTAGAATTTCTGCTCACAGGACTCCACCGCTTAGAGGGAACATTGCTCCAGAGCAAACTAATTTGTGCAGCAGCCCAATCGCTCGCTCACAACTTTAATGCCAGGACCTCACAAAGTAGAATTTTTGCTCACAAGACTCCTCAGCTTAGAGGGAGCATTGGTGGCAACCCCAGGACAGCCACGGTCTGGCAGGGTCCCCCGCCTTCCTCCCTTCCAAGAGCTAAAACCTTATGCCCCCCCCCCCAACCATCACTTACTTTGGGGAAACCCGGGGGGGGGGGGTGTTCCGGCTGCACCTCTCGCCCCTGCTGCTTCTCCCGAGCCCTCCCCCTTCTCCCAGCACAGAAGCAAAAAAACCCTTCCCAGGGCACACAGGAGCAAAAGAGCCCTTCCCCTCTTCCAGACCCCCCCCCACTCACTCCCTGCTCGGCCTCTCTAGCAAAAGGCTCCGCCGGCTTAACCCTTTCGGTGCTGCAGATAAATGCAAAATGCATGTCCTCCTGTTCCCCCCCACCCCCACCAGCATCACTTACTTCTAAGGAATCCTTGGGGGGGGGGGGGTGTTCGGCATGCACGGTCTCTCCC
>NW_015169882.1:160657-161189 GCF_001447785.1 Gekko japonicus | reverse complement strand
CGTCTCAGTCAGAACAAAGAAACACAAAGACGGAAGAGAAGCAATAAAATGCTAATAGTAGCAAACTAGCTCCAAAGTTCCCCGGCATCCTATTGTCTAAACAGATTGGTTACAAACGAACATGTGACTTAACAAACATCACTAACCCTGTAAATACTGAAGTGTTTTAACTAGTAATACCCAACACTTCTCCCTCCCAGTGCAGAAGCAACCCCCCCCTCCCTGGACACGCTGTGCGCGCATGCACAGGAGGAGCAAAAGAGCCCCTCTCCCCTCTTCCGGACACCCCACCACCCCCCACTCCCTGCTCAGCCTCTCTAGCAAAAGGCTCGTGGCTTAACCCTTTTGGTGCTGCAGATAAGTGCAAAATGCGTGTTCTCCTGTCCCCCCCCCCCTCACACCAGCATCACTTACTTCTAAGGAAACCGCGGCGGCGGCGTTCCAGCTGCACCGCTTCTTGCTGCTGCTTCTCCGGAGCCCTCACCCTTTTCCCTCCCAGTGCAGAAACCCCCCCCCCCCTGGCTTAACCCTT
>NW_015169882.1:160143-160625 GCF_001447785.1 Gekko japonicus | reverse complement strand
CGTAGCTAGGGAATTCTTTGGGAGGGGGCCTCGGGGGGCCCACCAGCTAATGAAATGAAAGTACAGTGCAGGTGGTCTGTTGGAGCACTTTGGGGACAGCCCTGGAGGGAGGGGGCCCAGAAGAAACACTAGGGGGGCAGGCCCCGTGGGCCCCATGTTAGCTACGGGCCAGAAACGGGTCCTCCCTCCCCAGGACGAGCTTCAGCTGCTCAACGGGGCTGCTCGGGAGTTGCTCTGCACCGGGCTGCGCCCCTCCCGGAGTCTCCCGTGCTGTTAAAGGCGGCGGCCAGAAGCTGCCCCCCCTTGTTCATCCCCCTCCTCTAAGGGCCGCGGGGGGGGGGGGGGGGTTAGACTTTAGGAGACCACCACCAGGCTCTTTTTCTAAAATCCACGGGAGGAAACGGGGTGGAGAGAAAGCGCCCCTGCACAGGGGCATAGACTGTCCAATGGGGGGGGGGGTGGGGGGAGCAAGGGCACTGCAG
>NW_015169882.1:156292-159069 GCF_001447785.1 Gekko japonicus | reverse complement strand
AAAGAGAAGGCTTAGAGGGGACATGATCGCAGTCTTCAAGTATTGGAAGGGCTGTCATGTAGAAGATAGAGCAGATCTATTCTCTCTTGCTCCGGATTGCAAGACTAGATCTAATGGGTGAAAATTACAAGGGAGCTGTTACCGACTAAATATCAGGAGAAACTTCCTACCTGCATGAGTGGTTGAGCAGTGGAACAGTGTGCCTCGGGAGGTGGTGGATGTTCCTTCGCTGGACGTTTTCAAGCGGAGGCTGGAGGACCATCTTTCGGGTATGTTGTAGGGCTATCTTTCGGCGATGCTCCTGCAGAGTGCAGGGGGCTGGACTAGATGACCTGCAACGCACCTTCCAACTCTAACGTTCTACGATTCTTTTATTCTAATGGGTTTAAATTAAGGGCCGGAAGGTTCTGGCCGGATATTAGGGAAAACATTTTGACAGTCAAGAGTTGTGGAACAGTGGAATCAGCTTCCTAGGGATGTGGTGAGCTCCCCCTCACTGGCAGTCTTTAAGCAGCGTCTGGACAAACAATTGTTAGGGATACTGTAGGCCAGTGATGGTGAACCTTTTAGAGACCGAGTGCCCAAACTGCGACGCAAATCCCACTTATTTATCGCAAAGTGCCAACAGGGCAATTTAACCTGAATACTGAGGCTTTACTTTAGAAAAAACAACCCATACATTAATTTAAGATTATCCAAACAAAGTAAGAAAAGCAATCCCAAATGCTTTCATTTACTTAAAATTATTTGGCAGAGAATTTGACACTGACACTTTAATGATGGTCTGGGCCTGGCTGGGGCGATGGCACGCGTGCCCACAGAGAGGGCTCTGAGTGCCACCTCTGGCACCCGTGCCATAGGTTCGCCACCACTGCTCTAGGCTGATGTTGCACTGAACAGGGGGTTGGACTAGATGACTTGTATGGCCCCGTCCAACTTTGTGATTTTATGATTCTATAACTGAAGTTTTTGAATTGATTTTGAGGGCGGTGCAACAAAGTTTGGGTCCAGTGGCGCCTTTAAGACAAAAGTTTTATTAGGGGTATCAACTTTCATATGCACCCACACTTCTTCTATCCTAAGAAGAGCTTATACCCAGAATAAAACTCTGTTGGTCTTAAAGGTGCCACAGGACTCAATCTTTGTTCTGCTGCTTCAGATGAACACGGCAACCCACCTGAATCTACGGACAGCGCGTTACAATAGTCTATTCTGGATGACACCGTGGCATCGATCCAGGTGGCCACAGAGCAGCCGGATCAAGGTAAGCAGCCATCTTCTGGGCCGGGCCGAGTTTGGAGGAAGCATCATTTGCAGCTGCGTGAACTTGCTTCTGCAGCAATAACGCTGGATCTTGTACATGACCCCAAGTCTCTTAACTAGAGTCAGCTGAACACCATCAGAAGTGAGGAACACACTGAGCTTCAAGATCCCCACCTTCCCAACCAACATCACCTCCATCATTTCAGGGATTAGTTGCAGTTTCACCAGGACTGGCTGCTTGATCCCGATCGACAGCAGCCACCGTATGGAAGCCAGTGTGGCTTATCACTTAGAGCATAGGAGTAGGGTCTCAGAGAGCCAGGTTCAAATTCCCCTCTCACAGTGGAAGCCCACTGGCTGAATCTGGGCCAGTCACATACTTTCAGCCTGTCCTACCTCACAGGGTCGCTGTGAGGCTAAACAGGAGCAGAACAGAATGCTGCATGTTTCTTGGGTCCCGACTGAGGGGAAAGGCAGGGTATAAAGGAAGTAAATAAACAAATATAGCACAAGATGGGGAGATGATAACTGGTAAGTTGGTGAAAGGCTGAGAAGAGAATGAGGCAGGAAAAGGGGAGAGGATACGGGGGATGCCAACAGGAGGAAAAGAGGAAAGAGTATTGTGGGGGGGGGTGAGGTGCCCCTCCAAGTCCTGGAGGACTCCCTAACGTGTAGGTTGGCCTGGCCTAGTGGCTGGCGTCACACTAACCTTTGACACATTTAATGACACCCAAGCAGCCCTCTCATGGGTCCGGAGCTCTCCGGAGCCCCGCTCCGGGAGTGACCAGCCCAGGGGGTGGGGCGGTCACATGACGAAGCCCCGCCCCCTGCTCCCAGCAGCCAGCCCCACCGCCCCGTGCTCCGGCCCCATGAGACGGCTGCTGCCCACCACGCTGCCCGGGTACCAGACTTCGGCTGGGAGGTCGCCGCCTTCCTGTCCCGCCGGCCTGGAGCTCCCGCCGTAGGCGAAGGGGCCAGTGCCCTCGCCAGCGAGGCAGGGTCCGTAGAGCTGCCCCTCGTCGGCAAAGAAGGGGTGCTAGGGCGGGCTGCCGTAGTGGGGCGCCAGCGCGGGCACCTCCGCCAGTCGCCGGCACTGCACACCCCAGACGCCGCTGGCCGCCGCCGTGTATTTGAGCGGGCTCTCCAGCTTGATGCAGCCGGCTCATCCAGCTCGGGCGAGCCCTTGTAAAGGCTCAGTGGGCCGGGCACGTCCAGGGACAGCGTCTCCACTTCCGCCGGCCCGGCCGCCCTCCGCCTCCTCCCCCGCCGCCACCTCGCCCTCAACGATCTTGCAGGTGGCCAGCGGCAGGGGCCGCGGGTGCGCGAAGATGCAGTCGCCGCGGGCCGGGAGCAGGTCACCGCCGCCACCGCCAGCGGGTGCCTTGAGCGCTTCCACCGCCAGGCCCATGGAGGCGGCTTTGCACAGTCTCGCCCAGAAAGTCCTCCTTGGCCGGCGGTGGCGGGCCCGCGCTGGCCCGTGCCTCACCCTCTGCCCGCTGACATTGGAAGAGTGG
>NW_015169882.1:113596-155433 GCF_001447785.1 Gekko japonicus | reverse complement strand
TATTCTTGGTGCTTGGGGGGGCAGTGGGAGGGCTTCTGGTGTTGTGGCCCCACTGCCGGACCTCCTGAGGGCACCTGGTATTTTTGGCCCCTGTGTGACTCAAAGTGTTAGACTGGATGGGCCACTGGCCTGATCCAACGTGGCTTCTCTTATGTTCTTACGTCTGGGGCAAGGGATGCTCTGCATTCTTGGTGCTTGGGGGGCAAGAGTGGGAGGGCTCCTGGAGTTTTGGCCCTGCTGGTGGACCTCCTGAGGGTACCTGGGTTTTGTCCAGTGTTTCCTCTAAGTGCAAGGTAGCTAACAGTTTTTTAGCCTCCGGCTCATACATTTTTGTCTTAATTCAGGAAAGATGCCTCCAGAGCAAACTAATTTATGCAGTAGCCAAATTGCTCACTCATAGCTTTAATGCCAGTCGCTCACAAAGGAGCATCCCGGGATGTGATATTAGAGTCATGTGACAGGAAGAGGGGGAGCTGGACCATAATCAACAGACCGAAAAAGCCAAGGACACGAAACAAAAAAAAGTCATCAAGAGGTTCCGGTGATGTCAGGGGGTGTGGCCTTATGACACACTTCCGGTGATGTCAGTGGGTATGGCATATGCTAATGAGTTATGCTAATGAGCTCTGGCAGCTCTTTTTCTACAAAAAGACCCCTGCGCCCAAGTCATTAAAACCCCCGCAAAGCACGTTATTAGAACTATTTATCGTATGGCAGAGTCACACAGAGGAAGTATATCATAATATAAAATACATAATCAAGTTGATACAATGGCTATGCAGACCAATTGGGCAATCTTAAATACAAATAAATCTCTAAACCTTCAATCCACTCAATCACAGCTGGGGAGATTTGAAAGAGCCCACAAAGCACAGAAAACACAAAGTCTAATTTATCTGATACAAACAATAATATCTTTAATGAGCTGTGACTCTTCCTTGGCTGAGTATTGCTTTCTCTGATCCATAAAGAAACACTTCATCTAGGGATGCCAACTGCCTGGAGAGCCAGTTTGGTGTAGTGGTTAAGTGTGTGGACTCTAATATGGGAGAACCGGGTTTGATTCCCCACTCCTCCACTTGCACCTGCTGATGTGACCTTGGGTCAGTCACAAGCTCTGGCACAGCTGTTCCTGAAAGAGCAGTTTGTGTCAGAGTTCTCTCAGCCCCACCCACCTCACAGGGTGTCTGTTGTGGGGAGGGGAAGGGAAAGGAGTTTGTAAGCCGCTCTGAGACTCCAGGTGAAGGGCGGGGTATAAATCCAATTTCTTCTTCTTCTTCTTCTGGAGGAGAAAAGTGTGCCATTCCTTTACGGGATGTTATTTATCTCTTCAGATACCCATTTCCACACACATCAAGCCTCTGGGAATGAGGGAGGATATTTTTTCCCCTTTGGGCCTGTTTCCAACTCTAATGCAAATAACTCTCCAAAATAAAGTAAGGGGACAGAAAGAGAATTTTGTCAATTGGTGCCATAATGGCCCAGTCTCAATGGAGGAATTCAAGGGGGCTTCTGAGGAGGAAGATGGGGGGGAAGACGCCTTGGCCAAGGCTCAGTCCAGGTCGCTTCTGGCACATGCACAGGTGGTGGCAGTGGTGGGGTTCAGAGAAGGAGGGAATCCGACTTCTCCCCCCTGATTCTCTCTGTGGGAAACTGGGGGTGGGGTGGGAAGGACAACTTGAATTGGGGAATTCGTGCCCTACAAGGTTCACCTGCCAACTCCATGGATACTAGTCCATTTCAACAATACTGCTTGTTGTGGGGAGAGGGGGCATCTGACCCCTTAGAACGTACAGAGTTGTTGGGTTAAGGGAGACAACCTTTTCTTTTCAACTCAAATTAATCCTACTGCCAGAAAGCTTTGGGTTTCAAAGTGATGAGAACCCCCCAAAAGCTCACAGCAGGCTGGACTGGGGAGGGATTAGGGTTGAGAAATGCCTCGCTACAATTGCTTGTCAGATAAACATGTTTGTGAATTAAGAAGGCAGGCTGGTCATACTATGGTTACACCAGTAGGAGAGAGGCTGTAGATATCTGTGACCCTCTCAACTTGGCTAGTCCTTCATACAATTTCGAAAAGGAACTGTTTTTGCCACTTTTGAGCATGTCAGAGTTAGAATGGCAGATAACTTGAAGTAGCAAGTTTCACAGAGGAGGGGGAAAACTAAAAAGGCCTTTCTTTGTGTTATCTATGTCCTCAGTCTTTCTGAACCTCCAGTGCCAGTGCGTTTGAAGAACCTGATCAGAACCAGCTATAGAAATGTTTCACCCATGTATGGATTTTCTGAGGGAACTGAAGATCAGATCTGTGCCTAAAGCTCTTGCCACACATTGAACATTGATAAGGTTTCTTCCCTGACAGAACTCCTCGATGCTAAAGGAGAGATCAGCTTATCCTTTTATCCATAAGAGACTGCACCATTCCTTGCTTTCTTCCCTGAGGGATCCTTCTGAGGTTTTGAACATGGATAAAACTCTTTCCGCACTCTGAATATTTATAACATTTCTTGAACGTTAGCATAAGGTTTCTGTGCATATTCAAAGCTTCTTACAGCAGCTTATATCTTTTCAATGCTTTGTATCGTCTGTGGTTGTCTTTTAGGTGTGAAATAGGAGATAAGCTCTTTTCACAGCTAAGGATTTACATCGTTTCTCCTCATTGTGGGCTCCTTGTTGCAGCTGAAGATGGCTACTACAACTAAATCTCATTCCAGCTTGAGCATTCAAAAACTTTCTCCCATGTGGCTTCTTCAATGCAGTTGAAGATTGCCACTGGTACTGAATTTCTTTTCACACTCTGAGCCATCAAAGGGTTTCTCCACTCTGTGGGTTCTCTGATGCAGTTGAAGACTGCCACTGGTACTGAATGTCTTTCCACACACTGAGCATTCAAAAGGTTTCTCCCCTGTGTGGGTACTTTGGTGCTTCCGAAGACTACCACTATCACTGAATGTCTTTCCACACTCTGAGCATTCAAAAGGTTTCTCCCCTGTGTGGGTTCTCTGATGCCGTTGAAGATTGCCACTTCGATTGAATCTCTTTCCACACGCTGAGCATTCAAAAGGTTTCTCCCCTGTGTGGGTTCTTTGGTGGTCCTGAAGACTGCAACGGTAACTGAATTTCTTTGCACACTCTGAGCATTCAAAAGGTTTCTCCCCTGTGTGGGTTCTTTGGTGCGTCTGAAGTCTGCTACTGGTACTGAATCTTCTTCTACACTCTGAGCATTCAAAAGGTTTCTCCCCTGTGTGGGTTCTTCGGTGCTTCTGAAGAGTGCCATTGGTACTGAATCTCTTTCCACACTCTGAGCATTCAAAAGGTTTCTCCCCTGTGTGAGTTCTCTGATGCTGTTTAAGTCTATCACTCCAACTGAATCTCTTTCCGCACTCTGAGCATTCAAAAGGTTTCTCCCCTGTGTGGGTTCTCTGATGCTGTTGAAAAGTGCCCCTCTGACGGAATCTCTTTCCACACTCTGTGCATTCAAAAGGTTTCTCCTCTTTGTGGGTTCTCTGATGCTGTTGAAAAGTGCCCCTCTGAGTGAATCTCTTTCCACATTCTGAGCATTCAAAAGGTTTCTCCCCTGTGTGGGTTCTTCGATGCAGGTAAAGACTGCTACTCTGAGTGAATCTCTTTCCACACTCCAAGCATTCAAAAGGTTTCTCCCCTGTGTGGGATCTTTGGTGTTTCTTAAGGTTGCCACTATGAGTGAATCTCTTTCCACACTCTGAGCATTCAAAAGGTTTCTCCCCTATGTGGGATCTTTGGTGATTCCAAAGATCACCACTACAATTGAATCTCTTTCCACACTCTGAGCATTCATAATCTTTCTCCCCTGTGTGGATTCTCTGATGCTTTAGAAGACTAGAACTCTGACTGAATCTCTTTCCACACTCTGAGCATTCAAAAGGTTTCTCCCCTGTGTGGGTTCTTTGATGCTTCCGGAGATTACCACTATGATTGAATGTCTTTCCGCACTCTGAGCATTCAAAAGGTTTCTCCCCTGTGTGGATTCTTCGATGCACTTGAAGACCGCTATTTTCGCTGAATCTCTTTCCACACACTGAGCATTCAAAAGGTTTCTCGACTCGGTGTATTCTTTGGTGTATGAAGACTTGTGATCTATTTCTGAAGTACTTTTCACACCAAATGGATTTACTTGTGTTCATTATCCTGTGCTTTGGAATATTTACATTACACTGTCTTCCATCCCTCTTCTCAGCCATATGACCGACTTTTTGTCTCATCAGTCCGCCTCGATTCCTGATGTTTTCTTTCAGGTCTTCATTTTTAACTTTATCTGGCATTTGCTGATGAAGTTCGTCAGCCAGATCATCCTCTGCTGGAAAAAAATTAAGAGTTCCTGTTAGTCCCTGGGAGGTTTGGTAAGGTTTAAAGGCATCTATGTGACTGCAGTAGATAAGGTCTGATGGCCTTTTGGCCTCATTCACCTTGGCTGATCTTAACCACCCCTCCACCTTTCCCCGGAATATCTAGTGTTTAAGGATATCTCATCCCCTCAAGTGCCACAGCTGAGCTCTTGCCCACAAGGACCTTCTGAGCCTCGAGATTTCAGGTCCTCCCTCCTTCCCCAGCGGGCTGTATGACTGTACAAAACATTGCTCAGAATCAAATGACGACACTCATTCAAAACTTCGCTGCACAGCAACAGCAACTAGACGAGACTAAAAACAACAACAGCAAATAGCTGGGAATCTTAAAGAAGTGGATGCCAACACCAAAAAGCTCAAAAAGGAAATGCAGGAGATGGAAAAGAAGAGAAACTCTGATGAAGCCCAGCTTTTACAGCTTCAAATAGAAAAGGTAAGCTTTACACTGAGATTTCAGGGAGTTCCTGAGATTAAAGGGGAGAATCTTAAACATACTATGAGTGATGCCCCGGGACCGGTTGCAGATTTAAAAACGGATTTTCTTCAAGGCGAGATGGAATGGATCTATAGGTCATAATCAGAATATATAAAGAAAAATAATCTACCCGGTAATGTGGTGGTTAGATTCTCCAGAAGACATGTGAGGGATTAAATGGAACTACCCTTAAAATTGATGGCAAGGAGATAAGAGTTTTGAAAGACATCCCCTTTGAAATAAGGGGAAAAAGGAAGAAATATGGAGACCTGGCTCTGTTTCTACAAAAGAATAACATCTCCTACAAATGGATTGTACCTGAATGCATACTCTTCGAATTTAAAGATAAGAGGGGGGAGATTGACTCTGTTATGAAAGCACGTGAGTTTTTGCAGCAACAACTGGATCCAACAGGGGAAGAGGATGAGAAAAGCAACAAGGGGAGTGATGATGAAACACTTACTGGGGAGGACTCAGATTTGGAACGTGGGGCTGCTGCCCCCAAGCAAGGATATCAATTGAGGGAAAGAAGAGGAAAATGAGATGCCAATTTTTTCTGAGTTTTGGTCTTATTTCTTAATATTTAAGTGTTCTTTGTTTTGTTTTTTACTAAGTCAGAATACCTGGACTTGAATTATCGAAGTGACTGTAATGATCACCTTCAATGTAACAAATTACTTTTTTTAACTTAAAGCTATTTTATTGTAATCATTCTATGACCACCAACTCTTGGGTTTTTAGTGGTTTATCTTTACATTCTCCTATAGTTTATAGTTTCCCTTTCCTTATTTTCTTGTAGTTTTGGAAAATTTAAAAAAATTGCAAAAAAACCCAAAAAACCATTGCTCTGAAGTGAATTAGAAATCTCCCATGGCTTTTCCTTGCCTTTTCCCTTGACATAACCGTGAAGGATATTCACTCTCAGCCAACTCAATTGGGAAGGAAATATGGTCTTGGGAACCTCTTGAGGCAATCTTCAGCCTTTCTTTAGATGCAAGGCAGTTGTTGATATTCACCGTAGTCTTTCTTATATTCCTGCCTTCATTCGCAGACATACAGAAAGAGAGAGAAAGTTAGGTCAGGCAGCGCAGAGTGTTATAGTGTTATAGTGCACTCACGGTAGAGCTGGTTTCGAAATACATTTAGTAAAAGATTGTTGCGATATCTTAAAAATGTTATGGGGATTGTTATGGGAATAGTATGAAATAAAAATAGGAATTTTGGAAAGGTAAAAGTTTTGACTATCTGTATTCTTTCAAAACAGGGTGATAAAGCGACACTCCAATGGAAAGGTAGGTCATTAATAAGTTTGTTTAGTGGTAAAAAATTATATTTAAATAAGTCAGACAATTGCAATGGAATATGGATTCCTAGGTACTGCCATGTTTTCAACACCCAGGAAAAATTGAAATGGCTCTTTATATACTTCCTTTGTGAGTCTGTTAAATTAATAGGATAGAGCAACTTTTTTGAAGGGTTGACTCTAAGACCAGAAATCATACCAAAGGAGTTTAACAATGCTTCCAGAGCAGGTAAGGTTTGGTTAGGCTGAGTAACAAAAACTGCTATGTCGTCAGCAAATAAACTAATTTTAATTTGCTGTCTCCCCAGTTGAATGCCAGAAATCTGTGGATGAATACAAATAGCTTGAGCTAAAGGCTCGATAGCAAAGGCAAAAAGTAGAGGGGGGAGTGGGCACCCCCGTCTCGTGCAAAAGGATAATTGAAAGTCATTGGAGGAGGATCCATTAATACTGACATAGGCGTTGGGTGAATGGTAAAGAGTGTGTATTGCTCTCTTAAAATTAGGACCAAAGTCCATATTTTCCAAGAATCATTCCAGGTACCTCGGTTCAATTTTATGAAAGGTTTTTTCGATGTCAATAGAGAGAATAAACAAGGATTCTATTTGCTTATGTTGACAATACTGGATAAGATTTAGTGCTTTCCTGGTGTTATCGGAAATATATTTAGATATTTAGATAGAAAATTTAGAATAAATCCCGTCTGATCCGAGTGTATCAGGGAGTTTATGAATTTGTTTAGCCTAGCTGCTAGGGTGGCTGTAAAATTTTTATAATTAGTATTGAGTAAAGAAATAGGCCTGTATGCGCTCAAATCAGCAGGGTCTCTATTTTTCTTGGGTATAACTATTAATTTAGCCTGCCTCCACGTAGGGGGCATAATCCCTTCAGACATAATTTGATTGCACGTAGGAGCCAAGCGACCAGCCAGAAGAGAGCTATTTTTTTTATAGAATTCAGCTGTAAAACCATTGCTCCCTGGCGATTTATTGGTTTTAAGTCTTTTAATGGTATGATATCTTGAATCTCTTGAGCAGAGACAGGAGCAGAGGTCATTTCGGGGGGGAACGCGGGGGAACGCAATTCCCCCAGGTGAGGTGCAGGGGGCGGGGCACATGACAAAGCCCCGCCCCCTGCTTCCGGCCACCCCGCTTCCGGCCCTCATTCAGCCAGGAGGAGGCAGGAGAAGAGGGAGGGTAAGTTGCTTCCTCCCCGCCTCTCCCCACCCCTGCCTGCCTGGAGCCAGGGAGGGCCTTGACAGGGCTTCCTCGCACTCCCGCTGGCCTTGCAGGTCCACCGCCGGGCCCCTGATGTCAGGGGGTGTGGCATATGCTAATGAGTTGTGCTAATGAGTTCCCCTAGCTCTTTTTCTACGAAATGACCCCTGGACAGGAGTATCCAACAAATCCTTATTTTTAGGAGTAATTTTTTTTGGATTTGAGATACTTCTACAGAATCAATTTTTTTCTGTTCCAATAACAACTTTTCATATGTCTTTTTACGGCCAAATCGTTTGTATTAGACTTCTAAGGTTTTGATTTTGTCCTTTAAATCACGCTTTATTTGATCCTCTTCTTTTTGTACAGGAGGAAGCCAAAGCAATCAGCTTGCCTCAAAGGACGGATCTAAAAGCGTCCCCTGTCAGGTCTTGAGACACCCTACAAGATTCATTGAATTGGGCTTCCGGTCTGGCTCCCGCGAATGGCGGACGCATCCTTGGGTCGCTCCCGAGGGGCGTCTCGCCCGCCCGCGGTGGAGGAGGGAATCCGCACGAGCGGAGACCCGAACGAGCACCTCAGGATGTGAGGAGCTCGGATCCGGGGCGCTTTAGGGCGCTCGAGGGGGGGGTCTCTCTCTCAGCCGAGAGGTTGGAGACGAGGCTCCCGCCATGCCCTGCCCCTTTGGACCTTGCTGCGTGAGCGATCCCGTTTTTACGGGGTTTAGCGGGGCCACCGGACGTCACCGAGTGATAAAGCGACCATCCGAAAAAGTTGAAAAAGAAAAGATCGGCTTAACTGTGAGTTGTCAAAATGCAAAGAAAAAGATCTAAAACCGCTCCCCCCCCCACCCAGCGAAAAAGGCGAGGAGGTTAATCCTCTAACTGCATAAGCGAAAAAGAAAAGGAGGGGGGGAATGGACTGAGCGAACAGCGGTGTTTTCCCTTGATGTATTTGAACTAAAGCGAGAAAAAGTTTTGTCTCTCTGGAGCACACTTTAAGAACTTTCTAAAAGTAAACAAAAAAGAAAAGATGTCGGAGCTGGGCAAAAACGAGCGGAGGAAGGGAGGGACTTCCGTCTGGGCGTTTGCTTGTGTGTGAGAGCCGGCTGTTTTCATGAACTGAGTGTGTTAACAGCAACCCGAAGGAGAATTTAACAAGCCGGAAGTAGAAGGCAACAGAGGAAACCCCTCCTTGTCAGCGAGGACTGTATCCAGAAGAGATTTTCTTTTTTTTTATTAACAGAACTCAAGGGAACATTACTAATATACTAACAGAGAATCACATGAGACCGGACTAAGAAAAGAAGTTTGACAACACACAGAAGAAGCCCAAGAAGATTAATTGGACATTACTAACAGTTTAATTTACCAGTTTATATATCACTCAGCTTTCTCTTTCTCCCACTGTCTACCTTTCCCTTTTTTCTTTTAAGCGAAATACCTCCCCTTTTTAGGGGAGCTAATAAAATCTTTATAAAAAAAAAAAAGATTCATTGAATTGAAAATATTCTGTGATACTTTCTCCTACCTCTTCTGTCACCGATGCCAGTAATAAAAGATTATTATCTAACTTCCAATTATAGTCTCATGTGGTTGTTTCTTCATCATACCTGCTACATTCCACCCATGAGTGACCAGACCAGAGGCAGGTGCCAATGTCTGCTGAAAGAAAAGACTTGCTAATGGAGTTAGAAACCAAAATATAATCAATTTGGTTAGATATTTTGGAGAAAAATAAGTGTACGCTTTTTCAGTGGTGTGTCTAGCTCTCCAGATACCACAAAAGTTGTACTGATGAAAGAGTGCTTGAAGCTGTGTAGGAGAGGTGTTTGTATTTTTAAACCACGAAGCCAGTTTGGTGCAAGGGTGGGACCCATCTAATATTGAATCAGCTGTGAAGTTGAAATCCCCTCCTAGTACAAAGGGCCCCTCACTAAAGGAGTCCAGCTTGTTAAAGGCCAAAGTTAGAGGCTTTCCGTCAAGGACTCCTTTTAAAAATAAAAACCTGCCTTGTGGGTCTTTTTCAGTTTCTTTCTTTGGTGTATCTAGAGGTTTTGCTAATCAGGATGGCTACTCCTCTAGCTTTTGAGATCCCTGGAGCTAAGAATTGTAGAGGAAAATTCTGTGAGTTAAAAATTATAGATTGTTTACTATTACAGTAAATATATTGAAGAAAGATTATATTAGGTCTCTGAGAAATTAAAGCAGCTGCAATTCCCTTTCTTTTGATAATATTATTCAAGCCCCTGCAATTAAGGAAGATAAACTTCCTTGAAGAATGTTGTGTCATGGGGGGAAATATTTAAATGGCAAGATAAGGCATAAATATAACAGTATGAATTCATCAAGACAAGAAAATTGATTGGAGGTGAAGTAACAATTCATGGTACGATGCAAACAAGTCTCAACAATATTAACTTTAAAACTGGACAAGGGATATACACAGAACTTTCCATTTTAAAAAAACTTATAAGCATAAGAGCTAAACAGAATCCAAAATTCCAACAGGTGCAAAAATTTTATTTTTATTTATTTATTTATTTTTCACACTTTTACCCCGCCCTCCCGCCAAGGGAGTTAAGAACAGTCTTATCTTGACAGACATATATTATAAAGCTTAAAGATAACCTGGAGAGAACCTGTGTTGTCTCAAAATCAGGTTCAAAAATATTGGAACTAATCACATTAAAAGTAAAAAGGTTCGTTAAAGAGTAACTCCACTAACAACCAGTGGATCAAACTAAAACTGCACAGAACTGATAACCACGTTCTGCAATCCCTTTTATATAGGGAATTGGCTTGTAGAGCCATTGATATCATGAATAGAAGTGAAAATAGAAAAAGGAGTGAGCAAGAACTAAAAGAGTAGTGGTTAAGTGCGCGGATGCTAATCTGGGAGAACCGGTTTGATTCCCCACTTCTCCACTGGGTTTGATTCCCCACTTCTCCACTTGCACCTGGCTGGATGACCTTGGGCAAGCCGTAGTTCTGATAAGAGCTGTACTTGAAAAAGAGGGTGTCTGTTGTGGGGAGGGGAAGGGCAAGGAGTTTCTAAGCCACTCTGAGACACCTTTGGGTAGTGAAGGGCGGGGTATAAATCCAATCTCTTCTTCTTCTTCTAAAACAAACGCCTTCCCTCCCCCTTTATTGTGACAAAGATGCAAAAAATAAGGAAAAATTAACCCAGCAAAGAGACATACTGATGAAACAAATTTTGTTTGCATATGTGGTCTACGTATCTCAATTTAAAACAGGTGCATAGCAAACAAAAGAAATAATGGAATGAGAAGGTATTTAACAAAGCAGAACATTGAGGTCCATACTCTAATTCTTTAACAGCTTTACGCCAACAACTGGAGGAAAATGGGTTTCTTCTTTGGTCATTGTTCGGAGTAGGTAGTTGAGGTGGGTCCAGATTCAACTCTTTGAGGAGCTGTAACCCGGAGTCTATATCAGAGGCGTGGTATAGTTGACCACGATGTGTCACTTGAATTTTACAGAATGCCACCCATTTATGTTTTCTCTTGGCAGAGATGAGAGTTGAAGTGATTGGCTTCAGTGCTTTACGCTTCATAAGACTCTCAGATGAAAGATCTTGAAGGACTAGGATTTGGCCGTCCTGGAAAGGTAGGCAACCGTTAGTCCACAATTGAGCCAAGATGGAAGACTTTGTGCGAGAACAAGTAAGTTTCGCAATAATGTCTCTGGGGAGAGTGCACCGATCCTGCTTAAGAGGGCCCGCCCAATAAGTCCAGTTGATTAAAGGGGCAATTCCTTCCTCTAGATTCAAAATAGAAGCGAGCCATGTGGCTAAAAACAAGTGCAAGTCGGCATTCCCCTCTGCTTGCTCGGGGAAGCCCCTAATTTTTAAATTGTTGGAGCGGAGATGGTATTTGAGTATAATGATCCATTCAGAGGCCCATTCTTCCCATTTGTATAAATAGCGCGCATCCTCTTGGACTGGAAGTCCCACCTCAAGTGGTTTGAGTCACTTTTTCAAGGGACCACTTAAGGTCTGTAAGTTGAGAGCTGATCGGTTGAAGCAACTCCGTGAGGGTAGTTGCCATGTTGCACTCTAGATTTTGCAAAGAAGCAAATAATTCTTGGTGCGATACAAGAAGCCCCTCTCCCGCCGGGTCTGCTTCATCAGCTGCCATTTTACTTGGCTGAGACATGTGATCGCCAGGGGAAGATTGAGAATGTTGAGAAACTGATGTGGAAAAACCTTCAAAACTGATTTCAAAGGAGGTGGAGGGTGTTTGCCTCTATTGCCGGATGATTCTCCCATTATGTAAAATAAGGATGGGCTGGGTTTAAGGGCCAATTCTGATAGATTAGGGGGTGTTACACAGGAGCACACCGTTCAGGCATCCATACCCTGGTTTCTTTTCATGGAAGGAAGGTGAGATATGAACTCTTTAATTAATGGGAGAAATTGCCCTCTAAGAATTTGTCTAATCTCCTTTTGGAGGCATCAGAGTTAGTGGACAATGAGTGCTGCAAATGGACTCTTTGTTGTGTGTAGAACCATTTGTTTTTACCTCACCTGAACTCTTTACTCATGACATTTACAGGGTGCCCCAACTGCATCCAGGCACAACTGGGTCCTTACCAAAGGAGGGGCGATTTTGGGCACGCTCCATGGCCTGCGCCCCCTGCCCTTGCTCCAAGGAAGCTCCTTCCGCCTCAGGGATTGTGGCTTCCATATTCAGGGATGGTCCCCACATCTGAAAAAAGCAGCGAGGGAGAGAGGTGAGAGCTGGAATGGAGAAGAGACCAAGGAATGGATCCTGCCCCACTCCCAGACTCTGCACCCTTCCATCAGCAGACCTCCTGAGTTATCTGGAGGAATCAGTAGTTCTCTAGTAGAAGAGGCTATTGAAGGAGCCCACGAAATCTCCCACTTGGATGATTAAAACTTGGGCAATTACCTGGCAGGGAAACTTTAGGATAAGGCCCAATATCATTGCTTGAATTGGACACACCTGGAGGAACCCCCCTCACCTGTCCTGCCAGACTCTGGAGGAGACCTCCAGCCAGGACCACCGCCTGGGAACTGGTCTCCGGCCCACATCCTCTGACCCAGCACTGGGTCAGGGCAGAAGCCCCTGTGCTCCCACCACCATAGGAGGGAGGGGGTCATACGAGGTTTTTATGTTATATTCCTATCCTAAAAGATTTGTAAGTGCTAATGTGCTCTCTGTCCTTAGGAAGCTTATATTGTAAAAAAACTGGTTTTCTTTGAGAACTCTGGTCTCTCTCTGTATTGGTTTCAGTCACGCCCTTGCCAATCTCCACCCAACCAATACAAGAACTAAAGGGGAACCGGAGGGTCCCAGGGAAATAGTCCGGGGTGTGTGTGTCCCAGAATCCCGTAACACTCACCTCTCCTACCTGGACTGGAGGTACGGCAGCCGTTTCCACACCTCTGAAAAGATGATGGCTCAACAGCAGCTCTTCACTGCCTGTTCCTGAGACAAAGGAGGAAGGAAGGGTGTTGGCTTGCTTGTTTCCTCCTTCACACACAACCCCTTCCCAGGGTTGGGAAACCTCACCCTGTGTACACACAACACATTTTAAAACACTTTTTACTAAATTCTGGGAGAGGTGGAAGAGAAGCACATGGTACCCATGAGCCTCAGGGATTATAAACGCGGCCAATATATTCCAGACTTCTTTGAGACTTTTGTTTGGTCTGCGGGGAAGGAAAGACGTTGCAGGACACGTCACCGTCACATTAGAACCAGACGTGACTGGAATGCATCTGGAGACTCGAGGGTAATAGGAGTGTCTCTTGGCAGGCTCACTTCCCTAGCAGGATTTCCGCTAGACGCAGCAGCAATGTGACATCAGATCTGTCCCAAGCCCCTCCCCAAAGCTCCTGGGGGTACCAGGCCACAGCCTGCCATCAGTTTCCCAGCATCCTTATTTCCCACAGCAGCCCGCCAAATGCCCCTTGGAGCACAGGCACAGAAGCCAAATTTTCCAAATATTTTTGGACCCTGGAAACGAACTTTCAGAGCTCTGCTGCCCCAGAAGGAGGAGGCTCCTTTGATCCACCAGTCTGAATAGTTCTCCCGACGTCTGTCTACCTTCCTTCCCCACCGCCCTTGATTTTTTTTATGGAAGGAAGCGAAGATATGAACATTTTAATTAACGGGAGAAATTTCCAGGAATTTGTCGGATCTCTTTTTGGAGGCACCAGAATTAGTGGACAATGAGTGCTGCAAGTTAACTCTTTGCTGTGTGAAGAAATATTTGTTTTCCTCCTGACTTGAAGCCTCTACCTGTCACATTCACGGGGTGCCCCAGCTGCATGCAGGCACAACGGGTCCTTACCAAAGGAGAGGGGATCTTGGGCACGCTCCACGGCCTGCGCCCTCTGCCCTTGCTCCAAGGAAGCTCCTTCCGCCTCAGGGATTGCAGCTTCCATCTTCAGGGATGGTCCCCACATCTGAAAAAAGCAGCAAGGGAGAGAGGTGAGAGCTGGAATGGAAAAGAGACCAAGGAATGGATCCTGCCCCACTCCCAGACTCTGCACCCATCAGACCTGGTGAGTTATCTGGAGGAATCAGTAGTTCTCTAGTAGAAGAGGCTGCAGAAGGAGCCCACGAAATCTCCCACTTGGATGATTAAAACTTGGGCAATTATCTGGCAGGGGACCTTTAGGATAAGGCCCAATATCATTGCTTGGATTGGACATACCTGGAGGAAACCCCCTCACCTGCTCTGTCTGCCTCTTCTCCTCTGCCTGACTCAGGAGGAGACCTTCGGCCGGGGCCACCGCCTGGGAACTGGTCTCCGGCCCACATCCTCTGACCCAGCACTGGGTCAGGCCAGAAGCCCCTGCACTCCCAACAGCATAGGAGGGAGGGGGGTCACGTGGAGGTTTTTATACCCCACTTTTCTCTGCCTTAAGGTGTCTCAATGAGGCTTACAATCCCCTTCCCTTACCCTCCACCAAACAGGCACCTTCTCAGGTGGGTGGGGCTGAGAGACTTCTGGGAGAACTGGGACTGGACCAAGGTCACCCAGCAGCTTCATGTGTAGGAGGAGTGGGGAATCAAACCCGGATCTCCAGTTTAGAGTCTGTCAGTCTTCACCATGATACCATGTTTGTAT
The DNA here is from genome assembly GCF_001447785.1 of Gekko japonicus. Lineage (NCBI taxonomy): Eukaryota > Metazoa > Chordata > Lepidosauria > Squamata > Gekkonidae > Gekko > Gekko japonicus. The sequence continues at coordinate 140,929 of NW_015169882.1, read as the reverse complement.
GTGGGAGGGGGATGCAGAGTTCAGCAGGAGGTCAGCAGGGGTGGATTTCCTGCCACGAAGCATTTCTCCCCTGCTCTGATCAAGCGGATTCCATTTTGACCTGTATCTCTGCCCCTCCCACCTTCTAGCTGGAAGAGATCCGGGCACAGGGACCTTGAATCTCACCCAAAAGAGGCCGGTCCCTTCGACAAAGAATGAATGGGCAGCAGTCTTGACATCAGAAACCGCAAAATGCAATGGGGGGTGGGGGCAGTGGCATTTTAACCTTTCAGGACATTCAGTCACTGCTGACTTAAGGGTTCTAGTACAAAAGAATTTCAAAGGGTGATCACCTGGCGACCCCTAGTGGGGCTTGGACATTCAGAGAGGCAGCTTGGGCGTTTTCCAGTGAAAATACAGAGAATACACAAGTTGCGAGCCTCCTGGCAAGGAGGGAGGGAATGGATCTATACTCCCCTACAATAGGTGAGGTGCCAGAAAATTGAAGGCGGGCAAATGTTGCCCTCATCTTCAAGAAGGGGGGAAAGGTGGATCCAGGTAACTACCGACCCGTCATCTTGACACCTATACCTGGGAAAGATTTAGAACAAATCATCAGACAGTCCTTGAGCAATCAGAAAGGATGGCTGTGATTATTAAGAGCCAGCATGGGTTTCTCCAGAACGAGTCATGTCAGACTAACCTTATCTCTTTTTTAAAAAAAGTTACAACCTTGCTGGATCAGGGGAAGGCTGTAGACATAGTTTATCTCAATTTCAGTAAGGCTTTTGATAAAGTTCCACATAATATTCTTGTTGACAACTTCGTAAGATGGGGTTTAGATCCTATGACTGTTAGGTGGATCTGTAACTGCTTGACAGATCACACCCAAAGGGTGCTTGTGAATGGTCCCTCATCCTCTTGGAGAGGAGTGACCAGTGGAGTGCCTCCAGGATGTGTCCTGGGTCCTGTTTTGTTCAACATCTTTATAAACTATTTAGATGAAGGAAGAGAGAGAAAGCTTATTAAATTTGCAGATGATACTAAATTGGGAGGGGTAGCAAATATGGTTGAAGACAGAGTCATAAGAACAGAAGAGAAGCCAATGTTGGATCAGGCCAGTGGCCCATCCAGTCCAACATTCTGTCACATAGTGGCCAAAAATACCAGGTGCCATCAGAAGGTCTACCAGTGGGGCCAGGACAGTAGAAGCCCTCCCACCCCCCAAGCACCAAGAATACAGAGTATCGCTGGCCCCAGGCTGAGAGTTCATATCTATACCTTGTGGCTAATAGGCACCAATGGACCGCTGCTCCATATGTTTATCCAATTCCCTCTTGAAGCTGTCCATGCTTGTAGCCGCCGCCACCTCCTGTGGCAGTGAATTCTATGTGTTAATCACTCTTTGGGTGAAGATGTACTTCCTATTATCCGTTCTAACCCGACTGCTCAGCAATTTCATTGAGTGCCCACGAGTTCTTGTATTGTGAGAAAGGGAGACATGTACTTCTTTCTCAACCTGCTCTATCCCATGCATAATCTTATAAACCTCGATCATGTCACCCCTCAGCCGTCGTTTCTCCAAGATAAAGAACCCCATACACTTTAACGTTTCTTCATAGGGAAAGTGTTCCAACCCTTTTATCATTCGAGTTGCCCTTTTCTGCACTTTTTCCAATGCTATAATATTCTTTATGAGGTGTGGTGACCAGAACAGTATTCTAAATGAGGTCGCACCATTAATTTATACAGGGACATTATGATACTGGCTGATTGGTTTTCAATCCCCTTCCTAATAATCCCCAGCATAGCGTTGGCCTTTTTTATTGCAGTTGCACACTATCTACTACAACTTCAAGATCTCTCTCTTGGCCCAGACACAGGATGATCTTGACAGGCTGGAAAACTGGGCTAAAACATTTAGAATGAATTTTAACAGGGATCAATGTAAAGTCCTGCATTTAGGTAGGAAAAATCAAATGCATAATTATAGGATGGGGGACACGTGTCTTGGCAGTAGTGTGTGTGAAAAGGATTTGGGGTCTTAGTGGACCATAAACTGAACATGACTCAGCAGTGTGATGTGGTCACAGAAGTACAGTGTCCAGATCACGCAAAGTGATGGTATCTCTTTACTCTGCTCTGGTTAGACCTCACCTAGAGTATTGTGTTCAGTTTTGGGCTCCACATTTTAAGAAGGATATAGACAAGCTGGAACGTGTCCAGACGGGGGCAACAAAGATGGCAAGGAGTCTGGAGACCAAGTCCTACGAGGAAAGGCTGAGGGAGCTGGATATGTTTAGCCTGGAGAGGAGACAACTGAGAGGTGATACGATCACCATGTTCATCTACTTGAAGGGCTGTCATATAGAGGATGGTGTGGAGTTGTTTTCTGTTGGGCCAGAAGTTTGGACCAGAACCAACGCGTTGGAATTAAATCAGAAGAGTTTTCGGCAAAACATTAGGAAGAACTGCAACTGGAGAAACATCAGGTTCGACAATGCTGAGACCACGGCCACACAACCCGGAAGATCTACAGCAACTAATGAACTCCAGCCATGAAAGCCTTCGACAACATATTAGGAAGAACTTCTTCACAGAGCAGTGGAACAGGCTTCCTCGGGAGGTGGTGGGCTCTCCTCCTGTGGAGGTTTTCAAACAGAGGTCACTGGGGGGTTTGTGGGGGGGGGAGTATTTGTGAATTTCCTGCGTCGCCAGCGGGTTGGACTAGATGACCCCGGAGGTCCCTTCCAACTCTATGATTCTATAACCCTCTTCTCTGCCGGTCTCAAGCAAGCTGGCTGCAGAATAGAGAGAGTGAAACTACAGAGCAAGCGGGTCACTCCGGGGGCGGGGGGTGTTTGCTGGGCTTATTCCCCTCTCTGCCTGATCCCCGGGAGAAGTTCTTTCCCACATAACTCACAGACGACTAAGTTTGATCCCCTTGCAGGGTTTTCAAGGCAAGTGGTGTTAAAGAGGTGGTTCGCTTAGCTTTAGAGATCTGACAAGATCAGGCTCGACTGGGCCGTCGAGGCCACGGCAGAGACAAGAAGAAGAGATTGGATTTATACCCCGCCCTTCACTACCCAAAGGTGTCTCAGAGCGGCTAGACTCCTTTCCCTTCCCCTCCCCACAACAGACACCCTGGGAGGTAGAAGAAGAGGAGATTGGATTTACACCCCGCCCTTCACTACCCAAAGGTGTCTCAGAGCGGCTTACAGACTCCTTTCCCTTCCCTTCCCCACAACAGACACCCTGGGAGGTAGAAGAAGAAGAGATTGGATTTATACCCCATGGCCCTTCACTACCCAAAAGGACTCTCAGAGCGGCTTACAAACTCCTTTCCCTTCCCCTCCCCACAACAGACACCCTGTGAGCAATGCTCCCTCTAAGCTGTGGAGCCTCGTGAGCAAAAATTCTACTTTGTCAGCTATGGGCATTAAAGTTGTGAGCAAGCGATTTGGCTGCTTGCATAAATTAGTTTGCTCCGAAGCCACCCTTCCTGAGCTAAGACAAAAATGTGTGAGCTGGAGGCTAAAGAACTGTGAGCTAGCTCACACTAACTCAGCTTGGAGGGAACACTGCCTGTGAGGTAGGCGGGGCTGAGAGAGCTCTTGACAGAAACTGCTCTTTTTCAAGAACAGCTCTTATCAGAACTACGGCTTGCTCAAGGTCATCCAGCCAGGTGCAAGGGGAGGAGTGGGGAATCAAACCCGGTTCTCCCAGATTAGAGTCCACGCACTTAACCACGACACCAAACTGCATCCTTTTGCCAGGTAAGAGAGAGGAGAAGAAGAGATTGGATTTCTACACCGCCCTTCACTACCTAAAGGAGTCTCTGGGTGCGTTCAGACGCGGCGTTTGCAACGGTATAGGTGCTGTTTGCAATCGGTGTACTTTCCGGCATTCACACATAGAACATCTGCCTTCCGTCCCTAACCGTTGCAAAGCCCTTTACACTGTTGTACTCTGCCACTAGGTCCCCAAGTGGTGGTATCCTGAGTACAACGGTTGTAATCGCTGTACCCCCGTCTGATCGCTCTCCACCGTTCCAGAGCCACTTCTGTTCGGAAGCCCGAGGCTTCCGATTTTCGCCCACCATTTTTTTTTTGTTAGGTTGCCGATATGCGCTTGGGCAAAGCTTCGCCCCGGCGTTTGTTTTTGTTTTTTAAAAAAAGAAAAGGCCCTTAGTTCAACTTTCCGGAGGAGTCCGGGACTTCAGGGAGGCCAGTTTGGGCTTTAAACTTTGAAGGTAAGTCCTTACCTTTAAACTTTAAATGTAACACGGGGTGTTTTCAGCATGCGCAAAGATCGCCATTCTGTGGATGGCTGCCTATGCGCATGCTCAAATTGAATAATAAAAAAAAAAAGCCGAAGCCCGCAGCATGTGAACAGGCATACAGCGATGGGCTCCGCTGTGAGGGAGGTAAGTGTGATCGCGTTTCACCCGGCATAAACTGCACCGGTTCCAACCAGTGCAGTTTATGCCGGCTGAAACGCCCCGTCGGAATGCACCTTTAGAGCGGCTTACAAACTCCTTTTCCCTTTCCCTCCCCACAACAGACACCCTGTGAGGTAGGTGGGGCTGCGAGAGCTCTGACAGAAACTGCCCTTTTCAAGAACAGCTCTTATCAGAACCACGGCTTGCCCAAGGTCCTCCAGCCAGGTGCGAGTGGAGGAGTGGGGAATCAAACCCGGTTCTCCCAGATTAGAGTCCGCGCACTTTAAGCACTACACCAAACTGACTGGTGGTGCTTGGCCATGGCCCGCCTCTGGGTAGCGAATCCGGATTTCCTTGCTTGTCTCCCCTCCAAGTACCAACCAGGGCTGACCCTGCTTAGCTTCTGAGATGTAGCGAGAACAAGCTAGCCTGGATAGGTGGCACAGGTATGGTTTCCAACCTCCAGGTTGGGCCTGGAGACTCCCAGAACTGCAGCTCTCCTCCAGACTAGAGAGGTCGGTTCCCCTGGAGACCCCCCCCCGAGAGAGTGGGCCGGGTGGCCTCTCACGCCCTGCTGAGGCCCCTCCCCTCCCCGGGCCCCACCCTCCCGAGTCTCGAGGACTTCCCCAGCCCCGGAACTGGCAACCCTGGTCTCACCGAGAGGGCCAGGGAGGCCTTGCTCACCGGGGTCACCCTGGTGTGGAGGGGGAAAGGAACAGAAGCCGTGAGCCTGGGCTGACCAGCAAGAGACGCGCCGGCCGCCTCTCCATGGCAACCTTGGCCAGCTCTCCCCCAAGAAGTACAGCCTGGAATGCTACTGGGACGTGCTTGCGTTTTGCTTTCAACTGGGAGTTGCTGGGTGTTTTTCAAGGCTACTTTTCATAGCTGGTAGATTGCAGGGGGCTAAAGGTTAAAGGCCACGAAATTAAAAGACGCCTGCTCCTTGGGAGGAAAGCGATGGCGAACCTCCACAGCATGATAAAAAGTAGAGACATCTCCCTGCCAACAAAAGTCCGCATGGTCAAAGCAATGGTATTCCCAGTAGTCATGTATGGCTGCGAGAGTTGGACTATAAGGAAGGCCGAGCGCCGAAGAATAGATTCTTTTGAACTATGGTGCTGGAGAAGACTCCTGAGAGTCCCTTGGACTGCAAGGAGATCAAATCAGTCAATCCTCAAAGAAATCAACCCTGACTGTTCCATGGAAGGCCAGATAATGAAACTGAAGCTGAAGTACTTTGGCTACCAAATGAGAAGGGAGCACTCACTGGAGAAGACCCTGATGCTGGGAAAGATTGAAGGCCAAAGAAGACGGGGACGGCAAAGGATGAGATGGTTAGACGGTGTCATCGATGCAACGAACATGAAATTGAGCCAACTTCAGAGGACGGCGGAAGACAGGAGGGCCTGGCGAGAGCTGGTCCATGGGGTCGCGAAGAGTCGGACTCGACTGTGCGACTGGACAACAACAAAAGGTTAAGATCCGCCGCCATAGGCTTCCGGTCGGGCTAAGATGGAGGACTGACACACTTTCGCGATTGTGCGAAGTGAGCGACGGCCGCTTTTGACAGCTTGGGCAGTTTTTAGCCCAACGCATCGCTCCCCAGTGAGGGGGGGGGACAAGCAGGCAGCAGCGCCTAAGAGGGAGTGTGAGGTTGGCGTGATCCGGCTCCCGAAGGAGCCGTTTCATGCTTTGATCTCCTCCCCCGAAGAAGGCAAGTGCCAAGCAACTCTGCAGCGGCCGTTCGAGCCGGATTACCGGTTTAAGCTCTCTACCAGCCGACCTCTTGAAGATGGGCAACAACAGTAAGTGAAAAGAAGCAATGCGAAACCCGATTTGATCGTGCTAGATAACAATAAACGTGCCGCTTACCTGAACTGTGATAAGATAAAAATTGAAACAAGCGGTTGAGCGGGAAATGACCAAACATTCCCAGAAATCCGATTCCGGCAAAGAAAATAGTTGATTGAAGGCTTTAAAACAGTAAAAAAGAACATTGTTTAACATTCCTGCGGTGGGAATTGAGATATGTGCGCAGCCGAAAACCGAAACTGACGAACTGTATCGCGGGAGGAGCAGGCCGGTGTAACGAAAAAAATACTCCGAGGTGCTGGAACAGGAAGAGGAAGCCCTGAAAGAAGGGCTGAAGCCAACAGGAAGCCAACAGGAAGAGACTCGGAGCTACAAGAGAGCAGAACCGGAAGTGAGTGTATACGAACAGACGGGACCTGGAATACGGTAACCTGACCTACTCTATACCCGAATACCATAGAGAAGTTGCGCCCGACATTTTGAGGAGGACCTGACTTTAAATTTGACTTTAAACTTCTTTTAGAGGGTTTTTAAAAGCGAAAATAGAAGGGAATGGCTGATTGAAGGCTACCCTTTAGAAGAGACTGTTTGTTTGTGAATTTGCGCACCGCAGGAAAAGCACCAAAACGGAGACCAGAAGAGGACCGAAAAGAGCTGACTCTGATCCTGACGTTAAGCCAAAAGTGAGACCAAGAACTAATTCAACACCAACTAGGCTGACACCAACCCCCAAGATGTCAAAAGAGAGGGAGAAGGATAAGAAAGAGATGTATGCTGCCATGGAGGCAATGGAGAAAAGGATGCTGGAAGCAATACAAGCTATGGGAGAACAAAGTGAAAAAAGGATGGGGGAACAGATTGAAAAGCAACTGGAGGCACAAATGGCAAAGCAGACTCAGATTCATCTGAAACAACTTGAAGAGGTTCAGGAGAAGAACATAGCGGCAATTAAAGATTTGGTCACTACTGAGATAACTTCAATCAAGCAAGAAATAGAAGGAGTCAAAAAGGAGATTCAGGCTAATGCAACCAAAACTACGGAAGTGGAAGAGAAGATGCAACAAGTGGAAGAAAAACAGGATTCTTTGACTCAGCAATTTAGAAGATCAGAAACAATGATGGAGTTCAGAAGGATGCAAACCCATCTGAGATTCAGGGGCATTAAAGAGAAGGAAAATGAAGATATAAGAGATGAAATGATGAAGGCAATAACATCATATTTGGAAGAAGATGAAGGGACAATGGACTCTGATTTTGATTTGATATACAGAGTGAACTCCAGAATTGCAGAAAAGAAAAATTTACCAAGAGATGTTATTGTACAATTTGTAACAAGAACAACTACAGAAGATATTTTTAAGAAACAATTCACCGTCCCTTTTGAAATGGAAGGAAACAAGATTATGGTGATGAGAGAACTCCCCCGAGCAGTACTGCAAGACAGAAAAAGGTATAAGCCTTTGGTGGATAAACTGAGGACTTTGAATATTAGGTACAGATGGGAAATTCCACAAGGCTTATCCTTTACTTACAAAGGTGGGAGAGTCCAGATCAGGTCGGTGACGGATTTTTATAAATTTAAGGCGGACAATTCTGACGTCTTTGGAGAACTTTAAATTAAGAATCTACAATGGATTACAAATTGTTGTCATGGAACGTGAATGGATTAAATTCACCTAACAAGAGGAAAAGAATCAATTATTGGATACAAAAACAAAATTGTAACTTGATATGCTTGCAAGAAACTCATATTAGAAAACTGGATGCCAAATATTTAAAAAATGTTAAATTGGGATTAGAATTTTATTCCTCGGCCTTAAATAAGAAAAAAGGTGTGGTGATATATGTGAAAAAGGATTTACAACCTAAAGAAATTTTCAAAGATTTGGAAGGAAGATATGTGGGTGTGGAAGTGATGATTCAACAGAAAAAGACACTGGTGGTCAATATATACGCACCCAATGGAGCAAAAGAAAAGTTCTTTAAGGACTTAACTGAACACCTACAAGGACAAACTTATGATCAAGTTATTTTGGCCGGAGACTTTAATGGAACTATAGATCGGCTGGATAGACAATCACAAAAAGGCAACGAAATTAGTGGAAAATTGCCAAAGAACTTTTTTGAACTAGTCAAACAGGAAAAACTAGAAGATGTGTGGAGGAAATGGAACCCAACGCAGAAAGATTTTACTTTTTATTCCAATAGACATTGCTCTTTTTCCAGAATTGATATGATTTGGATGTCAGAAGAATTGTCAATGAAAACACAAAAAATAGAAATCCTGCCTAGATGTAACTCGGATCACAACCCTGTTTTGTGGACCTCTACTGAAAGGAATAAATCCTTTCTTTGGAGAATAAATGAAGATTTGTTGGATAAAAAAGGTGTTATGGAAATGTTAAAAGAAGAAACAAAACAATATTTCCAACAAAATCTGAATAAAGAGACTTCAATACAGGTAGTGTGGGACGCTTACAAAGCTGTGATGAGAGGGATTCTCATCTCACAAAATGTGAAGCAAAAGAAGGAAAAACTTCAAAGGCAAGTGGAAGTATTGGAACAAATAGCCCAAAAAGAAAAAGAACTGAAGAAGAAACCGGGGAAAAAGAAGATTATTAGAGAACTACAGTTGCTGAAAGAACAGCTGAATGATTTTTTGAACCAAGAGCTTTATTGGAATTTAAAGAAGTTACAACAGAAATCTTTTGAAGGGGCGAATAAACCGGGGAAATATCTAGCTTGGCAACTCAAAGCAAGAAAAGAAAGAAGAATGATAACCAAAATTATAGAAGAAGGAAAAGAATTCGTTGACCCTAATGGTATAAAGAGAAGTTTCTTCAAGTATTATGCTAAATTGTTTCAAGCAAATAGAATTGATCTTGAGAAGATTGAAAGATATTTAGAAGAGATTCCACTATCCAAAATAAGCAAAGAGTTTAAAGATTTACTAAATGGGCCAATCCAAACAGAGGAAGTGAGGAAGGCAATTGAAGAAGCGAAGTTGGGGAAGGCGCCAGGGCCGGACGGATTTACCGCGAAGTTTTATAAAAAAATGAAAGAGGAACTTGTCCCGGCCCTGGAAGCTTTATCCAACGACATACGGATGTGCAAGAAAGTGCCAGACTCATGGAAAGAGGCAATCATTTCATTGATACCAAAGGAAGGCCAAGAACTAACGAATGTAAAGAACTACAGGCCAATTTCTCTCCTAAATAATGACTATAAGATCTTTGCAAAAATTATTGCAGAAAGAGTGAAAAACTACTTACAAACAGTGATTTCAGAAGATCAAGCGGGCTTTCTGCCAAAAAGACAAATTCGAGATAATGTAAGAATAGTAATGGACGCAGTGGAATACTATGAAAAGCACCCTGAAAAAGAGGTAACTTTTTTGTTTGTGGATGCGGAAAAAGCATTTGACAATCTTAATTGGAAGTTTATGTTACAGATGATGGAAAAAATTGATACGGGACAACAGTTCAGAAATTGTATTGAAGCTATCTATTCGGAACAAAGAGCTACACTGAATGTAAATAAAGAATTGACCGATAGCTTCAAGGTACAGAAAGGTACTCGGCAGGGTTGTCCCTTGTCACCGCTATTGTTCATTTGGGTGTTGGAGGTACTTTTACAAAAAATACAACAAGATCAAGAGATTAAGGGTTTGACACATAAAGGTTTTAAATATAAATACCGTGCTTTTGCAGATGACGTAATGTTTATTGTGGAAAACCCGACGGAAGAGTTACCGTTACTATTTCAAAAAATAAAAGATTTTGGAGAATTGGCAGGATTTTATGTAAACAAGAATAAAACGAAGCTTATTTGCAAAAATATGACGAAACAAAAACAAGTGGAACTACAAAATTTGGTACAATGTGAAGTGGTAAAGAAGACGAAATACTTAGGCATTGAGTTAACTGCAAAGAATATAGACTTATATAAGAACAATTATGAAAAACTATGGGCTAAGTTAACCCAAGACTTTAAGAAATGGGACAAAATGAACTTGTCACTGATGGGAAGAATTTCAGTTATAAAAATGAATGTCCTACCACGTTTGATGTTCCTGTTCCAAACAATACCAATACTTAGTAAGACAGATTTGCTGCAAAGGTGGCAACAAGAACTATCAAAGTTTGTTTGGGCAGGCAAGAAACCGAGAATTAAGATGAAAATACTTTGTGATGCCAAGGACAGAGGTGGACTACAGCTACCAAATCTCAGATTATATTATGAAGCGGTTTGTATGACCTGGTTGAAGCAATGGGTGAAATTAGAAAATGATAAGCTATTGGGGTTAGAAGGTCATGATTGTAGATTTGGTTGGCATGCATATTTATGGTATGACAAAACAAAAATGGATAGCTTTTTTAAGCATCATGTGGTAAGAAAAGCATTATTTGTGGTATGGATGAGATATAAAAAATATTTTGGTGATGTAAGGCCACTTTGGATTGTACCAGTGGAAGTGTTAACATCTTACTCAAGACGTAGAGACAAAGATTGGTTGCTGTATAAAGACATAATAAAAAAAGAGGGAACAGAATGGGTAATGAAAAAGCAGAATGAAATTGAATATGAATATGAATGGTTGAAATACATGCAGATCTCTGACCTTTTTAGGTCAGACAAAAGAAATTATGGTTTTAGAGAGGAAAAAAATGAAATGGAAAAGGTATGGGAGAGTGGAGGGGGAAAAGATATCTCTAAAATGTATAAAGTGTTGTTAAAATGGTATACAGAAGATGAGACTGTGAAAGAGCAAATGTTAAAATGGGCAATAAATATGAATAAGGAAATTGACATAGAAACCTGGGAATATTTGTGGAAAAATGCTATTAAAATATCACCCTGTACCAATGTTAGAGAGAATTGTTACAAAATGATGTATAGGTGGTATATGACCCCAAAGAAAATTGCAAATATGAACCAGAATATGTCAAATAAATGTTGGAAATGTAAAAAACATGAGGGCTCATTTTACCATATGTGGTGGACTTGTGAAAAAGCTACACTCTTTTGGACAAAAGTCCACAAAGAAATGCAAAAAATACTTAAGTGCTCTTTCAAGAAAGCGCCTGAAATTCTGCTTTTGGGACTAAAAATGGAAGAAGTTAACTCGACTAAAAGGACTTTATTCTGGTACCTTATTACAACAGCGAGGATGATTTATGCACAATTTTGGAAGACTGAGAAAGTACCAGAAATCGAAGACTGGATACAAAAAGTTCTGTTCATGGCAGAAATGGATAAAATCACAAAGAAATTGAATAATCAAGAAGACAACGTGTTTTTTCAAGAATGGAATGACTTTAAAATATATCTGGAAAAGAACTGGGATGTAAAACAAAACTTAATATGTTTAGATCAATATTAAGTCAAATGATGTTATCTTGAGGTTGGATGATAACAAATGATGTGTTAATGATATGATGAAATTTGTAAGAAGGGGGAGAAGCATTGCGGGAAGCCACTGGAGGGAGGGGAGGAAGGGAATGAGGTAAACAATGGACTGAATGATTTAATCTTATATGTTATGTTCCTAAGAAAATAAAAATTTGTTTACCAAAAAAAAAAGATCCGCCGCCCTGGATGGGCTCTCCTCCCGCGGGGTCTCTGCTAGGTTGGCCAACCCCCAGGTGGGAAGAAAGTCTAATGAAGGGGCCACTATTAAGAACCTAGTTAAAACTTATAATATTCAAAAATACAGGTATTTATTAGAAAGACAGTTAAAAACATACCTAAGGGCCCAATGAAAGCCTCGTAAAAAAGTATAGCCTAAACCACAAGGGCCAAGACACATGAGCTGACGCGTTTCTGCCCTATTGGGGCCTTCTTCAGAGGTCAAGCAATATTGAGGTACACATAACTTAAATACATATTGCAATAAGATAATCAATAAGTGAACTGCTATTTGCTTGAGGACGCTCTAGCTCTGACTTTGGTAGTCACACAGGTGCCTTTTGGACCTAAATTGGAAGATGTTCTAACTCAGCAACTGTGCGTTTGGCACCAGACACTGTGACTTTCACCTTTTGAGGCCTCACAAACATCTTGGTCATGTGTCTCTAGATCTTGCTGCTTAACCTTCCTCTTCCTGGTCCAACATTCACTTATTGGTTATCTGATTGCATTGGGCCCTTATGCATGTTTTTAACTGTCTGTCTAATAAATACTGGTATTTTTGTACAGTATAAGTTTCAACTAGCTTTTTAATATTGGCCCTTCCTTAGACTTTCTTCTCACCCTTTTGGTTCTTTGATTCCAGTTTTGGGGTCAGGTTTGTTATCCCCACCCTGTGTCTTACAACCCCCAGGTGGGGCCTGGAAACCTCCCCAAAGTAAAATCTACCCCCAGACCACAGAGATCAGTTCCTCTGCAGAAAGTGGCAGAAAGTCTCTGGGGCATTATACCTCCTCTCCTCAGCAGTTTCCCAGCTCAGAGTCAGCCATTTGTGTCCCGCCAAGAGCTCCACATGGGCCCTTCCTCCTCACCTCACGCAACAACGACCCTGCAAAGCCGACCAGTGGGAGAGGGAAGGCTTGGCCCAAAGAGAGTCAACACAGACCTTCCTCTAGGCCAGTGGTGGCCAACGTATGGCACAGGTGCCAGAGGTGGCACTCAGAGCCCTCTCAGTGGGCACCCATGCCATCACCCCAGCCAGGCCCAGACCATCATTAAAGTGTCGAATTCTCTGCCAAATAATTTTAAGTAAATGAAGGCATTTGGGATGGCTTTCCTTACTTTGTTTGGATCGTCTTAAGTTAATGTGTGAGTTGTTTTTTTCTAAAGTAAAACCTCAGTATTCAGGTTAAATTGCCCTGTTGGCACTTTGCAATAAAGAAGTGGGTCTTGGGTCGCAGTTTGGGCACTCGGTCTCTAAAAGGTCCGCCATCACTGCTCTAGGCGGTTGTCAAACCTTTTATCCCCCCCTTCTGCAGACCTCCTCCCCCTGCTTGGGTTGCCAACTCCAGGTTGGGAAACTCTGGGAGATTTTTTTTTGGGGGGTGGAGCCTGGGGAAAGGACCGAGTCAGTAGGGCTTCGATGCGGCACAAATCCCCTGGCAGCCCCCAATTCCACCGCCCTCTGTCTCCAGCCGAGGCCCTGCAAGGAGCAACACCTGCGGGACCCCCAAATGCAAAGAAAGAAGCGCCAGGAAGGGGGGGGGGGCAAGCAAGCAATCAGAAATTCCCCCCCCCCAAAAAAAGAACTAGGCTGGGCTTCCGTGGGCCATCTCAGCAAAGAAGGTAGAATTCAAAATCCCCCCCCCCCCATGTTCCCTCTAAGCTGTGGAGTCATGAGCAAAAATGCTACTTTGTGAGCTACTGGCTTTATAGTTGTGACTAGCGAGTGATTTGGCTACTGCTTGAAGTAGTTTGCTCTGGAGCTGTCCTGAGCTAAGACAAAAATGTGTGAGCCGGAGGCTAGAAAACTGTGAGCTGGCTCACACTAACTCAGGTTAGAGGGAACACTGCCCACGAGTAGAGTCCCCTCTCCCTTACTCGCGGGAGGCCGGTCGGCAGAGCTCACAGAGGACAGCGGGTGGGTGACACAGACAATGACGCGTGTCAAGGAACCCGCCCCGCCATAGATCCGGGTGCGGGGGGGGGACACGTGTACGGAAGAGCAAGGCCATGCGCTCCACTCCCCGACACGTGGTCGATCCGGGCGAGACTCGTTTCTGGGGAGGAGGAGGGCGCAAGAGGCGCCGGCAGCGTTGGGTCTTCTGCCTCTTGCCTGGTTTCCGGGCATTTTCCCGTGCCGCGTGTGTCGGGGGTGTCTCGCTGCCCCATTAGACGCGCATTTCCTCTTCGGCTTTCCCTCCCTCGAGGAAGGCGGGGAGCCCCCCCCCCCCAATGCTCCCTCTAAGCTGTGGAGTCTGGTGAGCAAAAATGCTACATTGTGAGCTGCTGCTGGCATTCAAGTTGTGCGAGTGAGTGAGCGATTCCGCTGCTGCCTACATTAGTTCCGGAGCCACGTCCCTCCTGAGCGAAGGCAAAGAGGTGTGAGCCGGAGGCTAAAACACTGTGAGCTAGCTCACGCTCACTCGGCTTAGAGGGAACACTGGTGTCCCCCCTCCTCCTGGCGCTTCACAAACTGCAGTGCTAAACGGGGGGGGGGGGGGGGATCCGCGTCGGGCTGAACACATCCCGGGTCCGCCACCGGCGCCTTTGAGCAAAGCGCCCTCCCAGCCGTCGAGTCTCGGGGGCAGAAATCCTACTATTTAACTGCGCCCCCCAACCAAAAAAGTGGCCAGTAATTTGCCATGGGGGGGTGGCACCCCCAGGAGACCCACGGCCTGGCACGATCCCCGCCTCCCTCCCTCCCAAGAGCTAAACGCTTATTCTCCTGCTGCACCCCTGCATGACTTACTTCTAAGGAGACCTCCCCGCGTCCTCCGGCGGCACCGCTTCTCCCTCCCAGTCCGGAAGCAACCCCCCTCCCCCTCCCCGGAGGCGCCTGCACGCACGAGGAGCAGCCAGCGAGCCCCTCCTCCTCCTCCCCCCCCTCGCTTCCGACCCTCCCTGCGCGGTGGGCGTTGCCCGCTGAGCCCGAGTCATCCCGGGACGAGTACCTGGAAGGGGTCCGACTTGTCACCCCAGAAGAATAGCCGCCAAGGATCCTGGAGCAGGGTTATGTCAACAGCCCAGCCTTGGGAGCGGCGGCAGCGGGGTGGGGCGTTTGCCTGTGCAATGTACCCAGTCCAGACATGTCCAGGCAAGTCCAGAGATTAACACAGAGCTTCGCTCCAAGAGACAATGGACTATGCCCGCTCCAATCAGGGGGCTAGGTTCCCGGCCGAGAGCCTATGGGACTCTCGGCCACTGTAAATAACCTATAGGGAAGTAGGGGGGGGGTGTTTTGGGGGGTGGTTTCTCGGGGATATAAGCCGGCAGGCCAAAGTCGTCTTGTTCCTGATCGAATAAAGTAGGCTTGGCTGAAATCACTCTCCGTTTTTTTACTTTTCAGCCTGTTTACAAAGCAGGGCGGCTGCCCCCGCCCTTGCGGGGAGTTCCTGAAATCGCTGGACAAAGCAGAGCTGTTCACTGCAAGGCGTCCAGAACCCGGCAGGATTGAAGGGGGGGGGGGTGCTGCAGACAAATGCAACATGCGTCCTCCCCAGGAAGAGCTCCAGCCAGGCTGCCGTCAGTCATGCCCGGTGCACCTCAGCGGGCCTGCTTGGGAGTCACTCTGCACCGGGCTGCCCGCGCCTCCCGGAGGATCCGGTGCTGTCAAAGGAGGCTGAAGCCGGCTCCCGCCCCCCTTCTTCCTCCACCTCCTAGAAGGGCCGTCAAACTCAGTTGGGGTCCCCTCCCGCCCCCCCCCCTTCAAGGGATCGCTGCCTCCCCCGGGCATCAACTCTCCGTTTGCAGCCCCAGTGGAGGTGAAAGAGTGCAATCCCGGCCTTGGACAGGAAGCCTTTTTCCTCCGCCTGCAGCTCCGAATGGGTTAAAACAGGCGAGCTGTTTGCTAGAGAGGCCGAGCGAGGAGGGGGAGGGGAAGGAGGAAAGGGTTCGGTTCTTGTAATGTATCCAGTCCTGACAAGTCCAGACAAGTCTAGGCCAGGAACCCAGCCCCCTGATTGGAGCGGGCTAGGATCCATAGTCCATTGTCTCTTGGAGCGAAGCTCAACGTTTGTCTCTGGACTTGTCTGGACTTGTCCGGACTGGATACATTACAATTCTGAAGTGGGGAAAGAACAGGGAGGGTTGAAGAGACAGGCAGCAGAAGGGCCAAGCCTTTGCTGCAACCCGATTCTAGGAAGGTTTGCTCTCAAGAAGGTCATTTCTACCTTACAAGGGCAGAAATTCAGGGGAGGGGGGAAAGCCAGAGCGGGCACTGAACAAGCCATAGTACTGCAAGAACAATGGTTGCGTCATTAGAGGCACTCCGGAACAATATTTTCGAAATGACAATGCAGAACTTTCCCCACTTTTAAAAAACCTCTTCCAGGCCCAAATGCCTCCGGGAGGGGCATTAAACAAAGAGCAGAGAGCTGCAATGGTCAAACCAAAACAGTGGGATACATGGCAGACACTCGAGCAAAGCGTTTTAGAAAGGAAAACGCAGAACTCTCGCACTTTTAATTAACTCCCTTGGGTCCAAAATGACTCTGGAAAGG
Organism: Gekko japonicus; assembly: GCF_001447785.1. Lineage (NCBI taxonomy): Eukaryota > Metazoa > Chordata > Lepidosauria > Squamata > Gekkonidae > Gekko > Gekko japonicus. Next base: position 124,567 of record NW_015169882.1, on the reverse strand, counting down.
TGGGACATGGGGTTGCCAGCTTCCAGGAGGGGCCTGGAGATTCCCCCCCCTTTCACAACTGATCCCCAGCTGACAGAGATCAGCTCCCCCGGAGAAAATAGGGGCTTTGGAGGGCGGACCCTGTGGCATTGGACCGTGCTGAGGCCCCTCCCCTCCCCAAACCCCGCCCTCTCCTGGATCCACCCCCAAAGTCTCCAAGGATTTTCCAACCCAGACCTGGCAACCCTGGTGGAACCCCACAGAATATTCAAATCTTGACCCACAGTAAGCTCCCTTTCAGCAACACCGCTTGGTCCTCCTGCACCCAGGAGCTCTGCTGCTCTGCATTTCCCTGGCTTTGCCAGACTGACTCTCCCAAATAAGAACCCAGATAGGGCCTGGCTGGTAGATTTTCTTGTCTACAGAGGCCCTGATCCCCTTCAGCTGCCACCCTGTCCAAGAACCCAAGCTTGTGGGTCCCCAGGACTAGAGGCCCAATTGCAGGCAACAGCCAGTTGGAGTTGGTCAACTAGTGTTCACATTAATGTTCTTATGAGGGCCATCAGTGGCTATTAGCCACAAGGTATAGATAGGGGCTCTGGGGCAAGTTATGCTCTGTCTTCTTGGTGCTTGGGGAAGGGGAGCAACAGTGGGAGGGCTTCTAATGTCCTGGCCCCACTGGTGGACCTCCTGATGGCACCTGGTACTTCTCGCCACTGTGTGACACAGAGTGTTGGACTGGATGGGCCTTTGGCCTGATCCAACATTGGCGTCTCTTATGTTCTTAACCCTTAAAAGGAAAGAGGGGTGCTTTCGCCTCAGAGGTGGGAAAAGCTTCACCTCAGTAGCGACCCTTTTCCTCACCAGAGAATGCCCACAGGAGAGAAAGCACATCCGTGGCTGGAGAGTGGGAAACACTTGAGCACCAGCCACAGCCTCAGTAGGTCTCAGAGCACTCGCTCGCAAGAGAAACCTTCTCAATGGTGCTTGCCTTTATTTATTTGTTTATTTTTCAAATCTCTACCCCATCCTCCCGGCCGAAGCTGGCTCAGAGTGGCTTACATAAAAGCAGATCGTTACATTTAAAACGTAAGTTACAATTAGAACAAATTAAAACGATAATAAAGTACCTAGTGGTCGTTGATAATTTGTATGTCGGTAGGAGCTATCATTCAAAGTTCTCAGTTCACAGTCAGCGCTCAGTGTTTAAGCCCTTTATGGTCAGGGACCGACCTACCTACCTGAGGGACCGCCTTTCCCCACATGTTCCCCAGAGAGCACTACGGTCAGGGTTGCAAAATCGCCTGGCCCTAAGGACACCAGGCTTGCATCAACCAAGGCCAGGGCTTTTTCTGTGGCAGCTCCAATTTGGTGGAATGAGCTTCCGGAAGAGATCGGGGCCCTGTGGGACCTTTCACAGTTCTGCCGGCCCGCGAAAATGAACCTCTTCCGCCAGGCGTTTCGGTAAGGAGCTACTTTTCACCATCAATGCCCTGTGCCAATATTATTTCCAGCCTGAGCCTGCCAATAGTGGAATTTACCGCTGACTATATGTTCATATATATGTTCATATATGACTGAAGGAGCAGCGGTGGCTCAAGTGGTTAAGACGCTGAACTGCAGGCTGTGGAAGGTCGGTAGTTCAGCAGTTCGAGACCCGAGTGCGCCGCATGACAGAGTGAGCTCCCGCCTCTAGTTCCAGCTCCTGCCAACCTAGCTGTTTGAAAGCAAGAAATTGCAAGTAGATAAATAGGTACCACTTCGGTGGGAAGGTAACAGCGTTCCGTGTGCCTTGGTGTTTAGTCATGCCGGCCACATGACCACGGAAACGTCTTCGGACAGCACTGGCTCTTCGGCTTTGAAATGGAGATGAGCACCGCAACCCTAGAGTCGGACTCGACTGGCTTTCGAGCAAGGGAACCTTTACCTTTATATGTTCATTATACACGTTACCACTACCGTACCGCCATCGCCATGTATATCAGTCAAGGCTGCTTATGATACTATTTAAACATTTTCAGTTGATACCCAAAATACAGCAGCAAACTTCATCTCTCTCTCCCAGAGTCTGTTAAGAGGTGTCTGGACTTCAAACCCCCATAGAAACCCCGGTGAACCAGCAGGGTCCCACCCCCTCCTCTTCAGGGCGCCCAGTCCACGGAGCCGGAACCACGATGGAAAGGCCAGAGCCCTGAGAAAAAGGAGGCTGGTTGTGTGCTGAAATGTCCGCTTTCCGGTTAATGTGGAAATGCTTCAGAGTTCTTCTTCTCTTGTGTAGGAGAGGAGTCAAAACGATCTGTTATGCCAACTTCTCCAGGAAATTCCTGGAGACCCAATCCAAGTTATCTACCAAGGAAGTTGGGTGGTTGTGGCTGTGCGTAAGTTCTATACCAGTCTATACAGAGGTCAGATGGCCAATGAGACGCTCGCTATATCCCAGGAAGTGAGACAACACGCTAGGATTAAGAATAAATGTTGTCTTTACTAAAGGTTTCTGCAGTCATACAAAATCAGAATCACACACACAGTTATACAAGCTCCTTAGTTACAATAGTACATTAGAACAATTACAGCATAGAAAATAACAAAAGCATCAAAATGGGGATGACACAATGGGGCACGGCTATACTCATCTGAGGTCCAGCTGAGGAAGAACTCTCCTCCTTGGAAGGATGGGCAGCCGAAAGCAGCAGCTTGTGAACTCCAAGGCACACAGGTAGGACCAGCCAAACCACGTGTGAGCTCTCTGGGTCGCGACTCCGGAGAACTTAGGTAGTAGAGTCACTTGTAGCACCTTAGTGCACTGCTATGGGGAAGGTGGGTTAACCAGAGAGACAAAGGAGAGTTTCTCCTTAAATAAACTCTTTTTGGGGCATGTGCTATCCAGCCATAAACTATCAAACCCGTCCTCTAAACTATCACTACTGGATGAAGAGGGGGTGACGAGGGGATGACGCTCTACTAAGGGGTGGTGGCAATATGCAGATCCTATCCCTACATCAAAGGTGCCTTTTGGTGAGGTGTGAATCTTCCGTTCCCATGGACACCTCTTGACTTGCAGATCTGGTGCCTGCTCCAAGGCCATAAATGCTATTGTCTTCAGATCTCCAAACCAGATTAGGTGCAGAGGGTTACGTGATTCCTGGCATTCCGGTGATGTCGGGGTTCGCTGGGGGATTTTCCATAACTCTCCAAGTGGGTGCAATGGCGCGGTGTCTCCTCTATCCCGATGCAGGACGGGATACCTTCTCCAGGGAAGCACATGGTCTGTATGTGCAACGGCAGCCCCAGGCCAGCCTATCTCTAGGCAAGCATGAGATGCAGAACAAAGCAACACAACCAAACAGCAGTCCCTGAATACACATTGCATAGACACACATAGACAGCATCACCACTATACAGAAACACAAACATAAGTTCATATAGTTACAATCCGATGTATAAGAGGGGGGGGAACCCCTCATTTACTAAATGTCTGTCCTGCCCACCTTTCTACCCCCACCGGAGTCCTACAGGGTGGGACGGGCTTCCTTCCTCCCCTCTGTGCCTCCCAGGGCCTGGGAAGCCACCAGAGCCAAGCCCCTGAGCCAGCGAGGCCTCCTGTCCGGCTTTCCCCCCAGCCACTCTGCCAACCTGGGCCTCAGACACTGAGCCCCTCAGTGGCGGCTGTGAGCCCATCAGTGGTGGCCCCACCCAGGCGGGGGGACCTGGCTGCCTTTCCACTCAGTGACAGCCCAAATAGCCTCCCAACCGGCATGGGGGCAGTGTGTCTGCCCTGGCCGAGTCTGGGGCTGCGGCCGGCCCTGGAGAAGCATCCTTCTCAGGTGCTTCCAGTCCTACATTTGGCAACAAGGAGGTGATCCATCTGCTGCTAAAACACCCAGAAGACGCCAGAAGAAAAACATCCCAGAGCAGCTCTTTCCTCTCCGAATATCTGCCGGGTCCCTACGGAAATGGCTGCCCTGGTCCATAGAGGAGAGTTCAGTGCGGAGATGCTCCGGCACGGAGGGAGGGGAGGACTCCTTAAAGCAGAGGCCCCACCAGTGTTCCCTCTAAGCTGAGTTCGTGTGAGCTAGCTCACCATTTTTTTTAGCCTCCAGCTCACACGTTTTTGTCTCAGCTCAAGAAGGGATGGCTCCAGAGCAAACTAATTGATGCAGTAGCCAGGGCTCTACTGGTAGCAGGAGCTCCTTTGCATATTAGGCCACCCCCCCCAGTGTAGCCAATCCTCCAAGAGATTACAGAACTCTTCTTACTGGTGCTACTGTAAGCTCTTGGAGGATTGGCTACACTGGGGGGGGGGGTGGCCTAATATGCAAAGGCACTCCTGCTACCAGTAGAGCCCTGGCAGCAGCCAAATCGCTCCCTCACAACTTTAATGCCAGTCGCTCACAAAGTAGAATTTCTGCTCACCAGACTCCACGGCTTAGAGGGAACATTGGTCACCCCACCCCTTCAGATCACTGTGTGGCCTGGACTTGAGCCATCCTGCTGTGATGCCATGTCCCACTCCCAGGGTGCATTCAGATGCGCCGTTTCAGCCGGCATAAACTGCTCCAGTTGGAACCGGAGCAGTTTGATCTGGAAGAAACGCGATCACACTCACCTCCTGACTGCGCAGCACATCGAGATATGCCCGTTCACACATCGGCGTTTTGTTTGTTTTTTAAAAATATTTTGTGCATGCGCATAGGCAGCCATCCACAGAGTTGAGATCTTCGCACAGGCGCAGAACACCCCGTCCCGAAAAGCGTGCCCTGAAGTGAAGATGACCCTTTAAACGTTTACAGCGAAAAGGGCCTCCGTGAGGTCCCGGACTTCTCCGCAGCCTAAAACGAAGCATCTTTTTGAAGGAATCACACGAGACAGCTCTCTTGAAAGTAGAGAAATCTGTCTGCCTTTCAAGGCAGCAATAGTTTATTTTATACACACTCTGCCCCCCCCACCCACCGTGAGGTGAGGCTGGGGTTTGCATGTAGAGAAGCAGGGGGAAACAGATACTTTCAGGGAGGATGCTTAAGGATGCTTACATAGTACAATAATTAACGAGCTACTCTCAGCTTTAAAATGCCCACCAGTACAGGATGTGCAAATGTCAGGACTCTTAACGGATCAGAGTCACTGATCAATCCAGATGTTTACAGAGTCTGGAAATATAGGCCCAAATCAGGACAGGTGTGCCTTATCGCTGATCTTTGCCCACATTTTATCGCTGACCCTTGCCCACATCTTTTTAAAATAATTTTACGAACGCCGGGGTAAAGCTTCACCCAAGTACACATCAAGGAGGCTAAAAAAAAAAAAAAAGGCGGCCGAAAACTGGAAGCCTCGGGCTTCCCGGCGGAAGTGGCTAGACACCGGCGGAGAGCGATCAGATGGGGATAATGCGGCTGGAACCAGTACACTCAGGATACCACCACTTGGGGACCTAGTAGCAGAATACAACGGTTAAAGGCTGTTTGCAACGGTTAGGGACGGAAGGCAGAAGTTCGCCATGTGATTGCGGGGCGGCCGGAAGCAGAGGGCGGGGCTTCGTCATGTGCCCCGCCTCCGTACCTCACCCGGGGGAACTGTGATCCCCCACGATCCCCCCCAAAATGACCTCTGCTTTTATCTCTTAGCTCAGGAAGGATGGCTCCAGAGCAAACAAATTTATACTGCAGCCATATCACTCACTCACAACTTTAATGCCAGTAGCTCACAAAGTAGAATTTTGGCTCACAAGACTCCACAGCTTAGAGGGAGCATTGCACGCAACCAAGGCATAACATTGTTCCGAATCCTTATACCATTCTCACTCACATTCTAGCAAACACCTCTTGCTATACAGCTCTAAAGCTCAGGAGGTTGTGTTAAAGCAACATCTAGTAGTCAACATGTCTCATGCTGACCAAATATGAGACTGTTTTGCTGACTTCTGAAAATGGGAGATGGGAGTGGTGGCCCACCCTGAATCTAGCGACCCCTTCCATCGAATAACTCAGTTTGTGAAAGTTCTCATGACTGTATGCTTGTGGCTCAAGAGGTTTCAACCAGCCTCTTAGACTTTAACAGTGGAACATTGAGATTATATCCTTTTTGTGGGTGGGTCTAGCCAGATGGTGGAAGGCAAAAGAGAATCCGTAGGGATGCTGGGCTCAAGGGGCCCCCGGGCTTTGCCCCTAAGAACATAAGAGATGCCAATGTTGGATCAGGCCAAAGGCCCTTACAGTCCAACACTCGGTGTCACACAGTGGCCAGAAATAACAGGTGCCCTCAGGAGGTCCACCAGTGGGGCCAGGACATTAGAAGCCCTCCCACTGTTGCCCCCCAAGCACCAAGAAGACAGAGCATCCCTTGCCCCAGAGTCCCTATTTATACCTTGTGGCTAATAGCCACTGATGGACCTCTGCTCCATATGCTTACCTAATTCCCTTTTGAAGCCGTCCATGCTTGTAGCCGCCACCACTTCCTGTGGCAGTGAATTCCATGTGTGACTCACTCTTTGGGTGAAGAAGTACTTCCTTTTATCCGTTCTAACCCGACCGCTCAGCAATTTCATGGAGTGCCCACGAGTTCTTGTATTGTGAAAACCTGGAGGAAAGCTCAAGCGTTCTCCCCATGAATGGCTCTTTGGGTTTCCCCCACCATCTATAGCAGGGGTGGCCGTACTGCGGCTCAGGAGCCACATGCGGCTCCTTCACACATATTGTGTGGCTCCCGGCAGAGTGGCTGGGGAAGCGAAGGGGTGGCATGTCTTACAGATTGGTCTCCTCTTCCCCAGCTAGTGAGCCCCTCCCTGGGTAGGCTTGAGGTGCGGGGGGGAGCAGAGAAAGACAGCAACTTTAACTTTAAATATGTTCTCAAAGCCGGCCAACTTGGAGAAGGCCTTTGTCCCTTTAAATCCCTTCTTCAAGCCAAGCCAGCTGGCGGCGGGGGGGGGGGGGGGGGTGGGAGCTTGGAGGATGTATTTTAAAAAAAATTCTTTCCACCCCATCTCATCTATTTGCTTTCTTTCCACCTTTCCCTCTCTCGCTCGCTTTCTTCCCTGCCTCCCCATTTTAAGTTAAATGTGTTTTCCAAGCCCAGCCATACTGGCCGGCTGGCTTGGCTCAGAGAAGGCATTTGTCTCTTTAAATCCCTTCTCCTAGCTAAGCTGGTTTGTGGGGGCATGTTTGTGGGGGCATGTTTCCCCCTCCCTCCCTCCCTCCCTCCATCTATTTGCTTTCTTTCCACCTTTCACTTTTTCTCCCTTCCAGGCTTTCTCTCTTCTTTCCTCCCCCTCCTTCATCTATTTCTTTCTCTCTCTCTCCTTTCCTTCCTCCCCCTCCCTCTTTCCCCAATCTCTCCCCCATATATTTGTTTTGTTCTTCTCTCTTCTTTCTTTCCACCTCATTCATTCTTTCCACTTTCCCTTCCTTCTTCCCTCTCCCACCCTATTTGCTTTTTTATTTCTCTCTCTTCCTTCCCCCATCTATTTGCTTTCTTTCCACCTTTCTTTTTCTCCCTCCCTTCATTCTTTCTCTCTGCCTCTTTCATTCTTTTCTTCCACCTCTCTCTCCATTTCTCTCTCTTAGACAAATATCATTATATCATTATCAATATCTGTTTTACCCCTTTTGTTTTTATTTTTGGCAGTCTCTTTTAATGTTAATAAAAAGCAAATTTGCATGTTTTCCAATAAAAATGTGTGTGTAATATATGTTCGTGTCTTGTGGCTCTCAAACATCTGACATTTATTCTATGTGGCTATTACATTAATGAAGTCTGGCCACCCCGGAACAGAGGGTCCAATTCTACAGGCCCAAGAAGGAGGTGCCCCCATCCTCCATTGTTTCCAATAGAGGGGAAAATGCTTGTGAGCTGGAAGCTAAACTCCTTGAGCAGCCAGCTAAAATTCTGTGCATCAGCACCTCTAGCACAGCTTGGAGGGAACACTGCATCTTGACATGACCCTAGCCTCAAAGGGAGGAACTTGTGCATAAACTGGTCAGAAGTTCAGTGTGTTTGTCATTTATACCGATGCAGATACTTTTGATCTCTGCAAATACCTTTTTTGTCATCTTCTGGGCATGCAACGGGTCATTGAGGGTGTGTTGTCATTCAGTCGCACAGTCGCGTCCGACTCTTCAGAACCCCATGGACCAGATCACGCCAGGCCCTCCTGTCTTCCGCCATTCTTTGGAGTTTGCTTAAATTCATATCCATTGCATCGATGACACTGTCTAAGCATCTCATCCTTTGCCGTCCCTTTCTTCTTTTACCTTCAATCTTTCCCAGCATCAGGGTCTTCTCCAGTGAGTGCTCCCTTCTCATTTGGTGGCCAAAATATTTGAGCTTCAGGTTCAGTATCTGGCCTTCCAGGGAACAGGGGAGTAGGGAGGAGTCATTTGTGAATTTCCTGCATTGTGCAAGGGGTTGGACTAGATGACCCTAGAGGTACCTTCCAACTCTATGATTCTATGACAGGCCCAACTTATAATGAAGCTAGCTCTGACTTCGGGAATCCCTCAGATGGGTTCTTGGGTAGGTTGAACCTGTGTCCATGGTTAATGGGTTGGCTACTTGATTTTGGGTCGCTCAACCAAACTTTTTGTGACCCTTGAAGGCTTAATGGGCTTTGGAATTGTCCTCTGCTGTTTTGCAGCGTGCTGTATACCTATTTGCCCTGCTGTTCTGTCCTTGTTTCGCCTTCTGTCTGTAGGTGGTGGCAAGTACATTCAGTTAAGGATGGTCCCTTGAGGACCAAAGGGGGGAATGGAAACATGAACACACCTCTGAACATTAGGGCATTTGTCCCCCCATTGAACCTGTGCTTGCTTGCAGAACAGACTGTGCTAGGATCAGCAGAAGTACATCTGTAAGCCAGTTTTGTAAGAAGCAAACTTCAGCAACAAAATCTGCAAGGTTGTCTGGTTAAGCCATTCTGAGGAAAGCGTGGTTTCCACAAACAGATAATACAATGTAGAGATGCAAGCAGGTGACGTTATTAACTTAAGCTCTTAGTGTGCATGTCTAAAACTGTATAAGTATGCAACACACCCTGAAAACGTGTGTGATCTCTTGCAGACTTGGGTTTCTGTACTCACCTATCTGCCTGGCAAATAAATCTTTAAACTTGTTACCTTGTTGTCTATTTATACTGGAACTTCAGAAATACAACAAACCAACGTGACTTCCATGACAACCTGTAGCTTTAAGGAATGGATTCCCTCAGCGGCTGTTGCTAGGCAACCACAGCATCCCACATTGGGTTTCTGTGAGTAAAAGGCAGGGGGAAGGGGCAGGTTCCTTTTCAGGGCTGTTTTGGCCTTTGAAAGTGGACTCATGAGGGCCAGGCCTTGCCAGGGCTGACAATTCCAGGTTGGGGAATTCCTGGAGTTTTGGGGATTGAGCCTTGGAGTGGGCAGGGCTTGGGGAGATGAGGCGCCACAGCCGGACATGATTTGTTTACTTTTGTCATTTTTAGTCTGCCGTTGTCACTTGGACTCAAGGCAGATGACACAGAGTGAGTCAATACAATCGACAAGATGGGGGCATTCAAGAAACAACACAATAGGATCAGGGTTGTTGAACCAATCAGAAATCAAAAAATAGGACTCCAGCAAAGCATAAGCCTTACCGTGAGACAATAAATAAGACACAGATTACATATTTGACTAGCTCAGTTTTTCATAGTCTGCAGAAAGCCAGGAGAGTGAGAGCAGTCCTGACTTCCTCAGGTAAGGTCATTCCATAAGGCGGGGGCCACAGCCGAGAAGGCACAGGTATGGGCGGTTGATTATTCCCCATTTGCAGGTTGGTGCCTGCAGAAGACCTCGCTCAGATTAGTTAAGCTGTTGTGGCAGCGCAGAGGGGGAAAGGCAGTCTGGCAAATAGGAGGGTCCAAGGCCATGAAGGGCTTTCTATGTAAGAGCCAGCACTTCAAATGGAGCCCCGTAACCAATGGGCAGCCAGTAGAGTGACTGTAGGATGGGGATCATCTGCATGCTCCATCAAGCACCCGATCAGTGTTCCCTCAAAGCTGAGTTAAGAGTGTGAGCTAGCTCACAGATTTTTAGCCTCCAGCTCACACATTTTTGTCTTAGGAAGGGATGGCTCCAGAGCAAGCGAATTCATTCAGTTGCCAAATTGCTTGCCCACAACTTTACTGCCAGTAACTCACAAAGTAGAATTCTTGCTCACAAGACTCCACAGCTTAGAGGGAGCATTCCGCCCAGTAATGGCTGAGGCCTTGGCGTTTTGCACCAACTGAAGTTTCTGAATTGATTTTGAGGACAGTGCAACAAAGGTTGGGTCCAGTGGCGCCTTGAAGGCAAAGTTTTATTCTGGGTATTTTGGGTATAAGCTTTTTTGTGCATGCACACTTCTTGTAGAGCTAGTTTGGTGTTGTTGTTAGGAGCACGGACTCTAATCTGGGAGAACCGGGTTTGATTCCCCGCTCCTCCACTTGCACCTGCTGGATGACCTTGGGCAAGCCATAGTTCTGATAAGAGCCGTTCTTGAAAAAGAGCAGTTTCTGTCAAGAGCTCTCTCGGCCCCACCTCCCCCACAGGGTGTCTGTGGTGGGGAGGGGGAGGGAAAGGAGTTTGTAAGCCGCTCTGAGACACCTTTGGGTAGTGAAGGGCGGGGTATAAATCCAATCTCTTCTTCTTCTTCTATCTGAAGAAGAGTCTGTACCCAGAATAAAACTTTATTGGTCAGAAAGGTGCCACTGGACTCAATCTTTGTTCTGCTGCTGCTAATGAAAACAGCAGCTCACCTGACTCTATGGACAGTGAGGCTATGAGGCTAAACAGGAGCAGAACAGAATACTGCATGTCGCTTTGATCCCCACTGAGGAGAAAGGCAGGGTATAAAGGAAGCACGGGTCATTTCCTGCAGGAGTGCACAGGAGCGGAGCTCCAGCAGTAAAGAGCCCAGGGGGCGGGCACATGCAACAAGCCCCACCTCCTGTTCCCAGCAGCCCTCAGTCAGAGCAAGAAGCAGCCAGGTAAGTTGCAGAGCCCCCCC
>NW_015169882.1:95614-113559 GCF_001447785.1 Gekko japonicus | reverse complement strand
TTCAGGTACAAGCTCTCCCTCCTCTGCGAGGACAGATCTGCACATCCCCCCCCAATAGCTAGGAATCCAAAACAGTCCAGTGGAGCCTGAGCGGTGGGTGTTGCCTTCTGACACACTTCCGGTGATGTCAGGGGGTGTGGCATATGCAAATAAGTTATGCTAATGAGTTATGCTACTGAGCTCCTGGACCTCTTTTTCTATGAAATGACCCCTGAAAGGAAGCAAACAAAAAATAAATACAGCACAAGATGGGGAGGCGATAAATGGTAGGTTTGTGAAAGGCTAAGGAGGAGAGAAAGAGGCAGGGAAAGGGGAGCGGATATGGGGGCTGACCAGGGGTGGATTTTTAGAGTGTTGGGGGGAGGAGTGAGGTGCCTCTCCTTGAGGGCTCCCTACCCTGCAGGTTGGCTTGGCCCAGTGGCCAGCCTCACAGAACATGGCCCATAGTTTTCCTAAATGAAGGTGGCTGTCACATAGGAAGAAGCATGAAATGAGTAGCTGCTATGGAGTCTTTCAGGAAAAAGAAATATGAAATTGTGAGGGGAGGGAGAAATGAGATGCTTCCCACAAGTCCTTGCAAGTCCTGAGATCTCTGCACCTATCAAACACATCTTTTCGTAGATGCTTCCGCCACAAAGACTGAATCCTTACAACTACCTTGCAAGGTGAGTTAGCCTGAAAATGTGACTGGCTGAAAGGCAGCGCAAGAGCATCCAGGCCTACTGTGGATCTGAACACAGGTCCAACAAGCCACGACCCATCACCCCGGCTCTTCAGCTAATAATCCAGTTTAACAATGTAACAGGAAAACAACCAAATATATAACAATAACAAACTTTGAAAATGTTGTAATACATCGTCTCATTGGTCTTACAAATTCTACAATGTTTAATCAATTCCTTCTAACGCGTCTATCGTGCATTATCAAGCTAATATTATAAATTTTCTCTCCCTTACAATTCTCTAACAAAGTTTATACTAAATACAGTAAATAAAACAGGACTTGAGTTCTATAGCTGTGTTTTCTGTTTAAAAGTAAATCAGGTCTCCATAATGTGGGTTTTGGGGTATTATTTCTCTTTCTACTAAATATTCCCCTACAGGGAACCAGAAGGCTTGAAAAGTCCTTTGATAATTTGATATATTACTTTTTGTAGATTGACGCATAATTTTTCCAAAAAAAAAATCTCCCAAAGCTTATTTTGCCACAATTGAATGGTTGGGCTTGATGTTTCTCTCCATTTTTTTGCTATAATAATTCTTGCTGTTGCTAAGAGATAAGAATGTAATTTTATTTGTGCTCCCTACAGTGTTCATCCCATTGGAAAGGAGAGCTATTTCCGGTAGAGCTGGTAATCCCCCCCCCAGTAATTATGTATATTTGTCCTAAGATTTGTGACCAAAATGCTTTAATGAGCAACATACTTCCACAGGCTCCACCTACCCGTGACCAAGGCTTTTAAAGAATAAGCAAGAGTTTCCAAAGAAATGCCAAGATTTGTGTGTTTTTGTCATTCTGTAACTCTGGCACAGCTGTTCTTGAAAGAGAGCGGTTTCTGTCAAGAGCTCTCTCGGCCCCACCTACCTCCCAGGGTGTCTGTTGGTGGGAGGGGAAGGGAAAGGAGTTTGTAAGCCGCTCTGAGACACCTTTGGGTAGTGAAGGGCGGGGTATAAATCCAATCTCTTCTTCTTCTTCTTCTAATGCCACCATCAATGTAATTAGTCAACTATTTGTCTGCAATTTTTCCAGCATTTTGGGGTGAATTTGGGATTAATATGGTGGATCCTTGTTGGTGGTCAGTACCATCTAATAACAACCTTAAATGAATTAAAACTTATTGCAAAGATCTTAGATGTCATACTAGGGGATTTCCAGACGTCAGGCCAGTCTGTATCTTTTAATCTTTCCTGACATTCTGTACTGGCTCTTCAACTTAACTGACCCACATCATGGACGAGAGGAAATTGGGTTAGGTTCATTCATCAATTGTCTGAAAGAGGACTTCTTATTTAGAACTTTATATACAATTGAAAAAAAGACATGCTACACTAACCTTCGACACATCTAATGAAGCCCAACTCAGTAAGAAAACCCCCACAAAGCACATTATTATAACTATGTATTGTATGACAGAGTTACATACAGGAATCATAATATAAACTACATAATCATGTTGATACAATGAGTATGCAGACCAACTGGGCAATCCCCTTAAATACAAATCCCTAATTTTTCAATCCACTCAAATCACAGCTGGGGAGAGTTCAAAGAACCCACAAAGCACAGAAAACACAAAGTCTAATTTATCTGATACAAATAATAATATATTTAATGAGCTATGACTCTTCCTTAGCTGAGTATTATTTTGTCTGATTCATAAAGAAACACTTAATCTAGGGATGCCAAGTGCCTCAATGGGAAAAGTCTTCCTTTAACAGAGGCTTCATGGGATGTCATTTATCTCTTCAGATACCCGTTTCCACACACATTAAGCCTCTGGGGAGGATATTTTCCCCCCTTCGGGCCTGTATCCAACTCTAATGCAGATACCTCTCCAAAATAAAGTAAGGGGACAGAAAGAGAATGTTCTCAGTTTGTGCCAGAATGGCCCAATCTCAATGGAGGAATTCAAGGGAGGCTCTGAAGAGGAAGACATGGGGGGGGGGGGAACACCTTGGCCCAGGGTTCAGTCCAGGTCATTTCCAGCACATGCACAGGTGGTGGCAGTGGTGGTGTTTAGAGCAGGAGGAGGGAATCCTACTTCTCCCTCCTAATTCTCTGTACGAGAATCTGGAGGTGGGGAGGGAAGGACAACTTAGATTAGGGAATTCGTGCCCCACAAGGTTCCCCTGCCAACTCCATGTCCACAATACTGGTGGGTTGTGGGGGAGGGGGGGGTCTGACCCCTTAGAACATACTGAGTTGTCGGGTTAGGGGACACAACCTTTCCCTTTCAACCCAAATTAATCCTACTGCCAGAATTCCTTGGGTTTCAAAGTGGTGAGGTCCCCAAAAAGCTCACAGCAGAACCCAAATGGCAAATTATGATAGCTTTAGGTGTTTTTTTTAATCATATGTTTATTTGATATATTTTATACTGTGTATCTGTTACTGCTATGTTCTCTGTTATGCTTATTGTAACTTTAAGCTCCAAGAACAAATTAAAAAAAAACCCTCACAGCAGTCTGGACTGTGGAGGGGTTAGGTTTGAGAAATGCCTTGCTAGAACTGTTTGTTGGATAAACATGTTTGTGAATTAAGGATACTGACTGGTCACACTATGGTTATAACCAGGGCTCTAGTCGGGGGGGAGCTCTCAGGTACGGAGCTCCGGAAGAGAACCTCTAGGGGGCGGGGCGGTCACGTGGTGAAGCCCCGCCCCCTTCTTTACCCCGCCCTCTGCTTCGATCCTCATTCCGTTTGGGAATGAGGATGAAGCAGGAGGGTAAGTAGCCGGGCCTTCTGACACACTTCCGGTGATGTCAGGGGGTGTGGCCTTCTGTCACTTCCGGTGATGTCAGGGGGCGTGGCATATGCAAATAAGTTATGCTAATGAGTTATGCTAATGAGCTCCGGCAGCTCTTTTTCTACAACAAGACCCCTGGTTATAACAATAGGAGAGAGGCTGTAGATGTCGGTTACCCTCTCGACTTGTCTATTCCTTCATACACTTTGGGAAAAGAAGTATTGTTGCCAGTTTTAAAGATGCCAGAGTTAGAATGGCAGATAACCTGAAGTAGCAAATTTCACAGAGGAGGGGAAAAACTAAACAGACCTTTCTTTGTGTAACTACGTTCTCAGCCTTTCTGAACCTCCAGCACCAGGGCATTTGAAGAATCTCATCAAAACCAGGTATAGGAAAGTTTCGGCTTTGTATGGATTCTCTGAGGAACCTGAAGATTGGATAAAGCTCTTTCCACACTCTGAGTGTTTATAACATTTCTTCCTAGTTAGCATAAGATTATTGTGTGGATTTAAGCTTCTGACAGCAGTTTATATCTTTTCAATTCTTTGCATGGTCTGTGGTTGTCTTTTAGGTATGAAATAGGAGAAAAGCTTTTTTCACAACTAAGAAGTTAAATTGTTTCTCCTTGAGTGGATTCCTCCATGCAGTACACTCTGACTGAATCTCTTTCTGTGCTTTGTGTGGTTTCTTTGATGAAGCTGGACACTGCCACTAAATCTCTCTCCACACTCTGAGCATTCAAAAGGTTTCCCCTCTGTGTGGGTTCTTAGGTGAAGTTGAAGATTATCACTCCGACTGAATCTCTTTCCACACTCTGAGCATTCAAAAGGTTTCTCCACTTTGTGGGTTCTCTGATGCCGTTGAAGATGCGAACTCCAACTGTATGTCTTTCCACACTCTGAGCATTCAAAAGGTTTCTCCCCTGTGTGGGTTCCGAGATGTTTTTCAAGACAGCCACTCTGATTGAATCTCTTTCCACACTCAGAGCATTCAAAAGGTTTCTCTCCTGTGTGTGTTCTTTGGTGGAGTTGAAGACTATCACTCCGACTGAATCTCTTTCCACACTCTGAGCATTCAAAAGGTTTCTCCCCTGTGTGAGTTCTCTGATGCATTTGAAGATGGCCACTTTGACGGAATCTCTTTCCACACTCTAAACATTCAAAAGGTTTCTCCCCTGTGTGGGTTCTCTCATGCTGTAGAAGATTTCCACTCTGACTGAATCTCTTTCCACACTCAGAGCATTCAAAAGGTCTCTGCCATATCTGGGTTCTTCGATGTAGTTTAAAACTGCCACTCTGACTGAATCCCTTTCCACACTCTGAGAATTCAAAAGGTTTCTCTGCTGTGTGGGTTCTCTGATGCTGTAGAAGAGTGCCACTCTGACTGAATCTCTTTCCACACTCTGAGCATTCAAAAGGTTTCTCCCCTGTGTGGGTTCTCTGATGCTGTTGAAGATTTCCAGTTTGACTGAATCTCTTTCCACACTCTGAGCACTCAAAAGGTTTCTCCCCTGTATGCGTTCTCTGATGCATTAGAAGATTGCCACTGTGACTGAATCTCTTTCCGCACTCTGAGCACTGAAAAGGTTTCTCCCCTGTGTGGGTTGTCTGATGCTGTTGAAGATTGCCACTGTGACTGAATCTCTTTCCACACTCTGAGCATTCAAAAGGTTTCTCCCCTGTGTGGGTTGTCTGATGCTGTTGAAGATTACTACTCTGACTGAATCTCTTTCCACACTCTGAGCATTCAAAAGGTTTCTCCCCTGTGTGGGTTCTTTGATGCTGTAGAAGATAGCCACTCTGACTGAATCTCTTTCCACACTCTGAGCAAGTAAAAGGTTTCTCCCCTGTGTGGGTTCTCTGATGCTGTTGAAGATAGCCACTCTGACTGAATCTCTTTCCACACTCTGAGCATTCAAAAGGTTTCTCCCCTGTGTGGGTTCTCTGATGCTGTAGAACATGGCCACACTTGCCAAATCTCTTTCCACACTCTGAGCATTCAAAAGGTTTCTTCCCTGTGTGGGTTCTTTGATACCGTTGAAGATAGTGACTCTGACTGAATCTCTTTTCACACTCTGAGTATTCAAAAGGTTTTTCACTCATACGGGTTCTTAGGTGAGGTTGAAGATTGCCATTCTGACTTAATTTTTTTCTGCATGGTGAACGTTTGAAAGATTTTTTCCCTGCGTGGATTGTCAGATGCTTTAGAAGATTCTCACTCACAGTACATCTCGTTCCACACTCTGAGTATTCAAAAGGTTTCTCCCCTGTGTGGGTTCTCTGATGCCATAGAAGATTCCCCCTCACACTGAATCTCTTTCCACACTCTGAGCATTCAAAAGGTTTCTTGACTGTGTGTATTCTTTGGTGTACGAAGAGCTGTGATCTGTTTCTGAAGTACTTTTCATACTGAATGGATTTACTTGTCTTCTTTATCCTGTGCTTTGGAATATGTACATTATGCTGTCTTCCATCTCTCTTCTCAATCGTATCACCACATTTCTTTCTCATCGGTCCGCCTCGATTGGTGACATTTTCTTTCAAGTCTTCATTTTTAACTTTATCTGGCATTTGCTGATTAAGTTCCTCATCCTCTTTATTCCTCTGATAATCCTCTGCTGGGAAACATAGCGCAATCCTGTTAGCACCTGGGAGGGCTGGTAAGGTTCGAAGGCATCTATGTGACTGCAGTAGAAAAGGACTGACGGCCCTTTGGTCTTGTCCAGCTTAGCTGATCTTAACCACCCCTCCACCTTTCCCCATAATATTTAAGGATTCCTCACCCCCTCAAGTGACACAGCTGAGCTCTTGCCCACAAGGACCTTCTGAGATTCCAGATTTCAGGCCCTCCCTCCTTCCCCAGCTGGCTGTATGGTTGTATGAGAATAGTTACAAGAATGGGCACAGTACTAAGACCAATGAAAAAAGAAAAAAGAACTGTGACAATTTAGCGCTTAATAATATATTCATATATCATAATATACAATAACAGAAAATAAGTAATATATATATAGTGAATGGGGACGGTGGTCTCAGGAATGGTGTGCCATTTCGACAATGATCTTCTTCTGAACAAGGATGTGTACATAAACAGTCTTTCAACAATTCATTTATCTTGGTGACGTGTTGCAAATATACTGTTGATTCACTTCATCATAAAGCTATGCTTACAGCTATGTTCTTCAATTCAGCAATTATTGCCCATTGAAGAACATAGCTGTAAGCATAGCTTTATGATGAAGTGAATCAACAGTATATTTGCAACACGTCACCAAGATAAATGAATTGTTGAAAGACTGTTTATGTACACATCCTTCTTTAGAAGATCATTGTCGAAACGGCACACCATTCCGGAAACCATCGTCTACATTCACTATATATATTACTTATTTTCTGTTATTGTATATTATGACTTATGAATATAGTATTAAGTGCTAAATTGTCACAGTTCTTTTTTCTTTTTTCATTGTATGGTTGTATGAAACATTGCTCAGAAGTGAATCAGAAATCCCCCATAGGACTTTCTTGCCTTTTCCCATGACATAACCGTGAAGGATACTCACTCTCAGCCAGCTCATTTGGGAAGGAAATATGTTCTTGTGATCCTCTTGAGAAAATCTTCAGCCTTTCTTTAGATGCAAGGCCGTTGTCTATCTCCACCGTAGTCTCTCTTATACTCCTGCCTTCATTCACAGAGAGACAGAGAGAGAAAGTGATCATTTTTATATGGGAGAGGAAAGAAATTCATGAATAAAAGTTCTTCTGGAAGGATGAAACCATGGTCAAGATCAAAGCTCACAATCCCAAACAGTATAAGGGGAATAGATCTATGTGGAAAAGAATCCTAATTCCCCCAAGGTATTACGTGATTATTACGTGGCCTACTCTGAGTTGCAGGTGTTTGTGACTTGAGTCTTCCTGCAGCTAACATCCTTATCTTTATCAAGACTGATGTTTTATTTTTAAACTAGCAGTAAAGCCCGTTGTGAAAGCAATACAACGAAATCTAGAAAGAGGCTCTGGGGGTGTGCTCTGGCTTTGGGCAAACAGTGTCAATTTGCTGTGGTGACCTCAGCAGGGTATAATGACAGAGTCCACTGTTTTCTCCAGAGGAACTGATCTCTGCTACCTGAAGAGCAGTTGTAATTGTGAGTGATCTGTAGCCCTCACCTGGAGATTGGCAACAATTGTTACCCAGGACAAAATGGCTGGTTTGGAGGGTGTAGTCTATGGCATTCTACCTGTCTGAGGTCCCACCCCTCTGCAAACCCCACCCTCTCCAGGCTCCACCCCTCAAATCCCCAGGAATTTGTCAGCATGTAGTTGGCAACCCCATCTCCTTCCCAGCTAGCCACCAACCTACCATTATCTGCCCCTTTGACTTCAGCTGACTTCTGCCCTCCCTTCTGCAGAGCAGTTGTAATACTGAGTGCTCTCCAGCCCTCACCTGGAGATTGGCAACAATGGTTCCCTATGTGGGACTGACTGGTTTGGAGGGTGGAGTCTATGGCAGTGTACCTGTCTGAGGTCCCACCCCTCCTCAAACCTCACCCTCTTCAGGCTCCATCCCTCAAATCTCCAGGAATTTCCCATCTGGAGTTGGCAACCCTATCAGGACTGGCCCCAATGTGTTTTCTCCCAAAGGCCAAAGTAGGTGACAGGACCAAGCTTAGTTGCCTACCAACAGGCACTGAGGGGAATGTAGGGTTGCCAGCTCTAAGGAGGGAAATACCTGGAGGTTTGGGGGGTGGATTCTGTAGAGGGCCGGGCGACGGAGGCATCGGCCTTCTGTCGCCCGCCTTGCCCCCCCAATCTCGGCCCGGGCACCCGCGGCTCCCACCAGCGGCCGCCCGACTCCAGACTCCCCCGCGGCCACTCCAGCCAGGCGACGGAGGCATCGGCTCAATTCCTAAAGATTTTCCGAAACACTACTCTGTCGAGAGTTTGAATTAGCACCAAAGCTTTAAGAGCTCTCCAGCTGTCTAGGGAAAGGGCAGTCTTTCCCTGCAGTGGGAACCGAAGCAGCTGACATCATTCTCCTCTCCCCTGTATGATCCGCACAACTACCCTATGAGGTATGTTAAGTGATGTGTTGTTAGTGAGGACATATGTTACCTCAGAATACAGTAGTTCCCATATGCAACTGAAAATTCCAACTGCCTTGCGGGGGGGGGAGTTTGAGGTGTGGAATGGAGTGAAGTCCAATCAGCTTCCATATGCAAAAGACCTTGAAACGCTGGGCGGGACTGCACAAAGCAGCCAGTCAACCCAGCCAGTGTCTTCTGAGTGGCAGTTCTTCCGGCCAAACACTAAAGGCGGGCATTTTAGAACGTTGGTCCCCACTACTCTTTTATTATAAGGGAAAGATCCTTAACAAACTTTTATAATATTTTAAAAAGGGTCTGCTTTACTTCGGTGCTCTCTTCACATGAACCCACTGAACTGGGTGCTGCTCAGGTATAAAGAGTAGTGACCCAGGAAGACCCAGTCTTTGGTTTTTGACAGGATCGTTTGCAGATCACAGGTAGAGTGGATGTCTGTAATCCCATTCAGGGGGAAGGGTGTCTCGTAAAGGTTGGAAACAGAGAAATGAGGATCTGATCCCTTCCAGAGTCTTTCTGAGGGCCTCTCATCTTGACTTTTGCCTCATGCCAGGACACCTTCTCTGGCTTGGGTGATGGCCACAACACTGGTCTCTGCTGCCCCTGGGCAAGAACACACCCAGTAACACAGGAACCTGCCTCATACTGAATCCGACCCTTGGTCCATTGAAGTTAGTGTTGCCTACTCAGTCCGGCAGGGGCTCTCCAGGGTCTCAGGCAGAAGTCTTTCACATCACCTCCTACCTGATCCTTTTTACTGGAAATGCCGGGGATTGAACCTGGGACCTTCTACATGCCAAGCAGATGCTCTGCCAGGGAGCCACAGGGCCCCTCCCCCACAAGTAGCGGGACAGGCCTCAAAGCTGTGAATAGCTCGTCAATATTTTGATTCATGTCTCCTCACAATGGCAGTAATTTGCACCTTTGGCACCAAGGAAAGATCCTTACCTAGAAAGGCCACATTCTCGTAGTTCTCCAGCATGACTTCCCTGTACAGAGCTCTTTGTCCCGGATCCAGCAGGGCCCATTCTGCCTCTGTGAAATCGATGGAGACCTCCTCAAATGAAAAGGGACCCTGAAAGGAAAAGCAGATTCCCTCCTCAGAGATCATGCCAGGCAGAGATTGCACCCTGGAAGGAAGTAGTCTGGTAAGGTATGAGATGTCTGGTTTGGACAGGGTAAAAGGAACGGTGTTCAGACGATCTCTCGCCCAGACACCTTTTAGAAACTGCAGGAGCAAAAGCTCCCCTGAGAAAGGAAGAGAGACCCAGGCTGTCCCCCCTGCTCAACTCATTGTGGCAGAAAAATCAACAAGCCTGGGGCATTTCTGAACAACAGCCTGAATTAACTAAGGCCTCTCTGTTTGGTTCCTCTACCATAAGACTTTGCAGGCATAGCTACTGTCATCTCTCAAGCCTCTCTCTAGCCTGACCAGGCACTCTGCTCCAAAAAGAATAGTTTTCATTTCTCTAGGTCGACCATTTCACCCTCATATTGTGTCAAAGACTCCTAATGAAAAAGTTTGCAGCTTCTGACCAGCAACATACTTGCTGAAGCTGTGTCTGTCCTTCCAATACGGTCACAATAAAGTTTATACATAACATCCTTGACTGTCTAACTACGGTATGAATTCAAGGTGAATATTGTTCTTTTTATTTTGATATTCTTCTGCTAAAACTGTGTTACTCCATGTAGGCTGAACTTTGGATACTGAGGGTATAAATTTGCTCTGGGCTGGTCTTCAATCAGCTCTCTGAGAGCTCCTGTTGACTAGACCAGGGCGCTCCATATTTCATACTAGTGCACTATGTTTGTGTTGAAGTGCTCTACGCTGAATATGGAAATATTATGTTTTTATCCTAAAAGATATGTAAGTGCTAAAGTGATTTCTGTCCTTAGGAAGCTCACTCCCTTGCCAAGAAAAGAACTAAAGGGGAACGGGAGGGTCCCAGGGAAATACTCCAGGGGTCCGAGAATCCCGCAACACTCACCTCTCCTACCTGGACTGGAGGTACAGCAGCCCTTTCCACACTTCTGAAAACATGACGGCTCAACAGCATCTCTTCACTGCCTGTTCCTGAGACAAAGGAGGAAGGAAGGGTGTTGGCTTGCTTGTTCCCTGATTCACACAACCCCTTCCTTGTATACACTGAACACATTTTTAAACATCTTTTACTGAATTCTGGGCTAGGCAGAAGAGAAGCACATGGTACACATGAGACTCAGGGATTATAAATGTGACCAACGTATTTCAGACTTCTGTGGGACTTGTGTTCTGCCAACATTTGTCTACCTCCCCACCCAACCCCCAGCAACTTGATTTCTTTTTATGGAAGGAAGGTGAGATATGGACTTCTTAAATAATGGGAGAAATTGACCTCCAGGAATTTGTCTATTATCCTTTTGGAGTCATCAGAGTTAGTGGACATCGAGTGCCGCAAATTACCTCTTTGTTGTGTGTAGAACTATTTATTTTTCTCCCGATCTGAACTTCTTGCCTGTCACATTCACGGGGTGCACAACTGCATGCAGGCACAAAGGGTCCTTACCCAAGGAGAGGGGATCTTGGGCACGCTCCACGGCCTGCGCCCCCTGCCCTTGCTCCAAGGAAGCTCCTTCCGCCTCAGGGATTGTGGCTTCCATCTTCAGGGATGGTCCCCACATCTGAAACAGCAGTGAGGGAGAGGGGAAAGAGATGGAATGGAAAAGAGACCAAGGAATGGATCCTGCCCCACTCCCAGACTCCGCACCCTTCCATCAGCAGACCTGCAGAGTTATCTGGAGGAATCAGAAATTCTCCATTAGAAGAGGCTGCTAAAGGAGGCCATGAAATCTCCCACTTGGATGATCAAAACTTGGGCAATTATCTGGCAGGGAGCCTTTAGGATAAGGCCCAATATCATTGCTTGAATTGGACACACCTGGAGGAAACCCCCTCACCTCTTCTAACTGCTTCTTCTCCTCTGCCTGACTCAGGAGGAGATCTTCGGCTAGGGCCACCACTTGGGAACTGGTCTCCAGCCCACATCTGTTTCGGCCCCTTAGGGTCTTCCTCAGTGGTCAAGATTACTATTGTAAAACACGCATCCAGAAATAAATACATGAAAATGGATATGTGTCTCTTCCATCAAAGGAAGACACAGGGGAATTTCAGACAGGCGATAGATTCCGGAAGGGAACCGGTTCTCAAACGGGGTCTGGTCTGTCGTTTCAGACAGAACCCGTTTGAGAACCGGTTCCCTTCCGTTATCTATTTGCCATTTCATACACAAACGCTTCAGTCTCGTTTAGGAACCGGGACTGAAGCGTTTTACCTGTCATCCACTTCCAAGTGGTCTCCAGTGCCCTCTCCCGGTTCCGATACGCTTTCCCCCCGCCTTTTTTCGCCCGTGCGGGCGATCTCCGGCTGGTTTTTTTTTTTAAAATGTTCGATTTATAGCGTTATAACGCTATAACAGTATAACGGAATAGCATTATATCAATCCCATTGAAATGCATGGAGTGTTTTGTTATACTGCTATAGCGCTATAAATCGAACGTTTAAAAAAAATCGATCACCCGCGCAGGAGGAAAACAGCGGGAAAACAAAGCGGTGCAAGTCTGAAATGCCAAACCGCTTCTGAACCGGCTCATTTCCGGTAGGGGCAAGCCCTGTGTGAAATGGCAGCCCTGTACCGGTTCATTTCAAAACGGATGATTGCCGGCTTGAAACCGGGTGAAACTGGGTAATGTGAAATTCCACACACACACATACAGACACACTGGATATTTGTTACCAGAACCATTTGGGGAGCATGTGCAGTTATCATGAGAGATTATCCACTGCCTACAGTGTAAACGTCTAACAATTGCACATTACATGAGAAAGCAACACCTGGCTCTAAAGAAAATCGTTTATTCGTATATTTATTTCTGGATGTATGTGTTTTACAATAGTAATACTGACCACTGAGGAAGCCCTAAGGGGCCAAAACGCGTATGGTCTACTGGTCATAAGATAGCCCCGTCAATTGTATATGTAAAACTATCAGCTCTGTGTGTAAAAAAGTTTTGAGAGTCTGATATTTGGATCATTTCTTTTAACGCATTTTATCTTTTACTATTGTGTACGGAGTGAGCTCCCGTCTCTGGTCCCAGCTCCTGCCAACCTAGCAGTTCGAAAGCAAGAAATTGCAAGTAGATAAATACGTACCACTTCGGTGGGAAGGTAACAGCGTTCCGTGTGCCTTGGTGTTTAGTCATGGCAGTCACATGACCACGGAGAAGTCTTTGGACAGCGCTGGCTTGCTTGGAAACGGAGATGAGCACCGCAACCTTAGAGTCGCATTCAACTGGCTTTCAAGCAAGGGAAACCTTTACCTTTACTTTACACCATAACAAATATTTGTATTTTTACAGTAACTTATTTTGTTAGCTTGACCCTCATGTATTAGAGCATATCTTGGGTTCAGTCCCCCCCCCCTTTTAAATCTGTCTCCGGCCCACATCCTCTGACCCACGCACTGGGTCAGGCCAGAAGCCCCTGTGCTCCCCCCACCATGGGATGGAGGGAGGGGTTCATACAGAGGTTTTTATATCGCACTCTTCTCTGCCTTAAAGCATCTCAATCCGGCTTACAATTCCCTTCCTTTACCCTCTGTCACGTAACAGGCCTCTTGGTGTGTAAGTGTTTGCATTGAGAAGGCAGCAGTAAGTTGTAGCAGAACCACATGCATGAGAAAGGGTAACTATTGACACCAAACACCTGTTACCTGTAATCAGTTGCAACATTCCATGGAGCTGTGAACTGTCAACTTTAACTGTGACTAGCCAAGATCTTGACAGTTCATGATCTAGAGTCACCACGTGCTGGGTAGCAATTACCTCTAATTGTCTGACACCTGAGTGACTATTTAAGGGGAATAGCACAGATCAAACAAACAGCCAGGGAGGCTAGAGGAAGGCCGGAGGCTGTGTCAGATATTGGTGCAGCAGCTCAAGTAACGCTGGGAGAAGGCCGGGAATTGTGCGGGAGAAGCTGTTCCTGGCAAGAACCCAAGCCTATTAATGCTGCAGTGAGCTTTGAGCGCAAGGTTACGTCTGTATGTACTTAGTAAGATAAGGTTTCTTTGTTTTGTTTGTGCTCTGTATATTTGTTCTTTCCCTTACTTGAACCTTTTGGTTATATTTGTCTTTTTAATAAATACTTTTATAATGGACGGAGTCTCTAGCCCATGAGTCACGCCTTTGAAGGTATTCGGCTACCAAGAACAAAAAGCTACCAAATTGTTTTACACTCCTTTATTACTGTGCTGGTTGAACTGACCCCAAGAGAGTGATATATAGCCCCTGTCTCTAAGACAGCCCGAGGCAAAGGTGCGGGCAGAGAGGCCCTATTGTGAGGTGGGGGGGGGGGGGGGGGAGTTGTGACATGGTGGCAGTGTGACACCCTCCGCAGAACAGGCACAGTGTGAGGTAGGTGGAGCTGAGAGAATTTCAGGGGAACTTGGACTGGACTGAGGTCACCTGGCAGCTTCACTTGGATGAGGAGTGGGGAATCAAACCCGTCAGTCTTCAGCATGACGCCATGTGTACTGGGGGGGGGTGCAGAGTTCATGAGGTAAGCAGGAGCTGATTTCCTGCCACGGAGCATTTCTCCCCTGCTCTGATCAGGCGGATCGCACTTGGCCTCGTTCCTCCACCCCTCCCAGCTTCCGGCTGTAAGACACTGTTCTTTGCTTAAGGGGCAACTTTACTGAGGACACTGTAGCGAAACAATCTCTGGAAGGCATTTTCTGGACCAGAAATTATGATCCGTGAAACATCATTTGGCATCTGATTGCATCTTCGGAGGCCTCGTTTAGACTTTTATTCTATGCCTACTGGTTTCACTTTGCAACACTTCTTTTCTGGTCCATCTTGTATCTACCTTGCATTACTGTATGATTGTACTGTATTATGATATAAGCCAATATGCTCCTCGTTGTATTTGATCTCTGAAGAAGGCCTCTACAGGCTGAAACGTGTCAGGTCAAGTCCATTTCTGGTCCATCTCGTATCTACCTTGCATTACTGTATGATTGTACTGTATTATGATATAAGCCAATATGCTCCTCGTTGTATTTGATCTCTGAAGAAGGCCTCTACAGGCCGAAACACGTCAGGTCAAGTCCATTGGCCCTTGTGTGCTACATTCTGGTATTTTTACATGAGGTATGTTTTTTTTAATTCTTCGTTAATAAATGCATGTATCTTTTTATACTGTACACATTAAGTTTTTATTGTGGGCCCTCTATGACTTAGCTTTTTAGGTTTTGGAAGAGATCAGGGCCCAGGGATCTGGACTCTCAGAAACCGGCACACCCGGAACTGGCCCGTCCCATCGACAAAGAACGAATGGGCAGCAGTCTGGACATCTGAAACCACAATATGCAAGGAGGGGGGAACGACATTTTCACCTTCCCGGACATTCCGTCGCTGCTGACTTGGGAGGAGTGGCGGTTCTCTTGCAAAGGAATTCCAAAGGGAGGTGAGCCCATCTCCCTCCCGGGTCTCCAGCAGTGTTTCCTCTAAGCCGAGTGAGTGTGAGCTAGCTCACAGTTCTTTAGGCTCTGGCTCACACATTTTTGCCTTAGCTCAGGGAGGATGGTTCCAGAGCAAACTGATGTATGCAGTCCAAATCGCTCCCTCACAACTTTAATGCCAGTCGCTCACAAAGTTGCATTTTTGCTCGCAAGACGCCACTGCTTAGAAGAAGAAGAAGAAGAGGAGATTGGATTTATACCCCGCCCTTCACTTGGGAGTCTCAGAGCGGCTTACAAACTCCTTTCCCTTCCCCTCCCCACAACAGACACCCTGTGAGGTGGGTGGGGCTGAGAGAGCTCAGACACAAACTGCTCTTTTTCAAGGACAGCTGTGCCAGAGCTTGTGACTGACCCAAGGTCACACCAGCAGGTGCAAGTGGAGGAGTGGGGAATCAAACCCGGTTCTCCCAGATTAGAGTCCGCACACTTAACCACTACATTGGTCTCCAGCCGAGGCCCCGCCAGGGGCGCCACCCGAGAGGTTCCCCCCAAATGCAAAGAAAGAAGTGCCAGCAAAAGGAAGGGGGGGAGCCAAAATATCCCCCCCCCCAAAAAGCCAGGCTGGGCTTCGCAGGGCCATCCCAGCCACGAAGACGGACTCCACAATCTGCCCCCCCTTACTCGCGGGGGGCCGGTCGGCAGAGCTCAAAGAGGACAGTGGGGGACTCCCCCGAAGGGAGGTGGCAGGCAGGTGGTGACACGCATCAGGGAAACGGAGCCGCCAGAGATCGGGGTGTGGCAGGGGGGGGAGACAAGTGTACGGAAGAGTGAGGCCATTCGTGGCACTCCCCAACACTGAATCGATGGGGGGAGCTCGTTCCTCGGAAGGGAGGAGGGAGCCGTGGGAGCCTGCAGCGTCCGGGGGGGGAATGGAGTGGGGTGGGTCCAGTGTTCCCTCTAAGCCGAGTGTGAGCTAGCTCAGTTTTTTAGCCTCCGGCTCACAGATTGTTGTCTTAGCCCAGGAAGAAGGGCTCCAGAGCAAACTAATTTATGCAGTAGCCAAATCGCCAGGGCCGGCCCTATCACTAGGCCTGCTAGTATCTCGCCTAGAGCGAAGATACTAGCAGGGCACCAATTCCCCTGCCGCCCCCCCCCGCCAAAAAACCCTGCACCCTCCCCAAAGTTGCCCACTGCTCCTTTCGCCATGGCGGCTGCGCAGCAGCAGCGCGCATGCCGCTCTGCGCCGGCTGCTGTGCGCCCGTGCCAGCTCCTGGGGAGCGCTCAGTCGACTGCCCGGAAGGGGGCGTGAAGCCTCCGGAGCCTGCCTGCCCGCCCCCTTCCCACATGCAAAAGCACCCCGGGCACAGTGAGTCGAAGCGGACAGGGATGGGGCTGCCGGTGGTGGGGCGCTTGTGGGGCTCGCTGGCGCTGCTGACCGAGCTGGCTGAGTTTGAGCTCTTCTTTGCCGCTTCCCCTTCCAGGGCGGCTTCGCCCTCACCGCTGGCCTGAGCGAGTGCCTGGCCTTCCTGCGCACCTTCCGTTTCTCCGAGGCAGGTAAGCAGTGGTGTCGGGAGAGGAAAGGCACTCTGCATATGTGCAGAGGCTAGTTCACCCTGGTGCAACTGCGCTGGGGGAGGGAGCGGCCCATGAGGGTCGGGGGAGGGTTTTTGGAGGCCCAGGTAAACTCCCCTGCTCCCAGCGGGTGGGTCCCTGCGGAGGAAGGGAGGGAGGCTCACCCCTGCCTGGCCCGCCCAGCACCATTTGCAGAGCCCGCTGCCGCCGGGCTGCTTCCTGGCTGGGGACCGCAAGGGCTTGGGCCAAGTGGCGGCTCTGGCTCAGAAAGGCCCCGGGCACGTAGGCGGGCAGGGAGGAGGCGGCAGCGGGGAACGGAGCCCTCTCTCTTCGGGCCCTGCTGCTGGGGCCAGTGTTCCCTCTAAGATGAGTCAGTGTGAGCTAGCTCACAAGTTTTTCAGCTTCCAGCTCACCCATTTTTGTCCTAGCTCAGGGAGGAGGGCTCCAGAGCAAACTAATTGATGCAGCAGCCAAATCGCCTGCTCACCACTTTAATGCCAGGAGCTCACAAAGTAGAATTTTTGCTCACAAGACTCCACCGCTTAGAGGGAACACCAGCTGGGAGGTCTCCAGGCCCCATCAGGAGGTTGGCATCTGAAGGGGGTGCCAAGAGGCAGCCTGGCCTAGGGCGCAGAAACCCCTCCGCCCGGCCCTGCAAATCGCTGGCTCACCACTTTAATGCCACCAGCTCACCAAGCAGAATTTTTGCTCACCGGACTCCACAGCTGAGAGGGAACATTTGGTGGGTCTTCTCCACCTTAGCCTCAGGAGGGGCTTCTGGCCGGACTGCCTGCCTCTGCGGGCGCCTCTCCCGCCGGGCTTCCAACTCCCTCCCCACCCCGCCCCCCCCCCCCCCATAGATAGATAGATAGATCTATAGGGGGTGGTGGCCCGGCCCTGGGACCGGACCGAGGAGGGCACAGAGGCTGCCTGGTGGCCGAGGGGAGATCCAACCTCTTCTTCCCTCCCCGCTCTCAAGCTCTTAAAAACTCCCCACCACCACCACCCTGGACGCAATGTTCCCTCTAAGCTGTGGAGCCTTGTGAGCAAAAATGCTACTTTTTGAGCCACTGGCATTCAAGCGGTGAGCCGGGCTGCTTGCATCAATTAGTTTGCTCTGGGGCCATCCTCCCGGAGCGAAGACAAAAATGGGTGAGCCGGAGGCTAAAAAACCGTGAGCTAGCTCACACTCACTCCGCTTAGAGGGAACACTGC
The DNA here is from genome assembly GCF_001447785.1 of Gekko japonicus. Taxonomy (NCBI): domain Eukaryota; kingdom Metazoa; phylum Chordata; class Lepidosauria; order Squamata; family Gekkonidae; genus Gekko; species Gekko japonicus. Next base: position 95,701 of record NW_015169882.1, on the reverse strand, counting down.
CCTGGAGACTCCCCGAGACACCCCCCCCCCAAAGGCACCTCCGCATCCACACCTTCCTGGAGTCCCCCGCCCCCATGACAGCCGACA
>NW_015169882.1:89955-95211 GCF_001447785.1 Gekko japonicus | reverse complement strand
CCCCCCCGGTGCATGCCCTTACTTCTCAGGAGACCTCCCCGGGTCCTCGGCTGCACCGCTTCTCCCGGCTGCTGCTGCTGCTGCTTCTCCGGAGCCTTCCCTGGCCTCCCCCCCAGAAGCAAACTCCCCTCCCCGGACACGCATGCGCGCGCACCAGGCGCCCCTCCCCTCTTCCGACCCCCCCCCCTTCACTCCTTGCTCGGCCCCTCTAGCAAATGCCTCTGTGGGCTTGACCCCTTCAGCGCTGCAGGCAAGTGCAACCTGCGTCCTCCCGGGAAGAGCATCGGCCGGGCTGCCCTCCGCCGCTCAGCGGGGCCGCTCCGGAGTAACTGAGTGCGGGGTCGGAGGAACCCGCGCTGTCAAAGGAGGCTGAAGCCGGGTCCCCGCTCCTTATCCGTCCGCCTCCCACCAGGGCCCTAAAACTCAGCGGAAGGGGGGGGGGGCGCAGGTGTCAGACCATAGGAGGCCAGGCTCTTTTGCAAAGTGGACGGGGCGCCGCGGTGGAGAGAGAAAACGCAGGACCTCGGCCGCGCCCAGAAGGCCCCCCTGCGGGACTTTTCGACAGCATTTCTTGGAGGAGGAAGGGACAGACCCCGGACTTCGGGAAAGGAGGCTGCCTTTGGGCATCCCCTCCCTTCAAGGGCTCCCTGCGTCCTTCCCCACCCCCAATGAACTCTCCGGCCCTATCTGCATGTTTAAATAATTCTCCTGCCGCTGTGAGGCCGTCTCTATGCTTGTTTGAGTGTTGTTTGGAGAAGATTCTTTTAAAGCAGTATGGAGGTGCAATGACAGTGGAGCGGCCCAGAAAGGACAATAAACACATGCAGACCGTGCAAAAGTATGCCAGCACTCTTGAGGTGTGAAAACAGACACCCAATGTAGACAGCTTTTTTGAAGACTGAGTCAAAAGGCTGGGACACGGGTGGGAAAGACCAATGCAGATTCCACCTCCGTTTGCAGCCCCAGAGAGGGAAGGAGAACAAGGGAAATCCCTGCCTTGGGATGGGCAGGCAACTCCCCCCCGCCCCTGCAACATTCCCACTGAGCTGCCTTTTAGCCCAGCTTAAGTCCAGTCCCATGGGGTCTGGGCGCTGAGCCTTTTTCCTGTGTCTGCAGCTCTGAAAGGGTTGAAACAGCCGAGCTGTCAGCTAGAGAGGCCAAGCGTGAACTGGGGAAGAGAACAGGGAGGGTTGCAGGCAGGCAACAGAGAACAAGGCAGAACAATTCTGCCGAGGTTTCCTCTCAAGTAGGTCATTTCAGTCTTGGAAGAGAGCAATTCAGGGTAGTAAAAAGCCCAGTAGGCACTCCACTTGTCACTCCTCTCCAAGATGATGAGGAACCATTTATAAGCACTCTTGGGTGCAATCTGTCAACCAGTTAGGGATCCACCTAACCTTCATAAGGATCCAAACCACATTTTTCCAGTGTGTCAACAAGAATATTGTCTGGAACCTTACCAAACGCCTTACTGAAATCAAGATACACTATGTCTACAGCATTCCCCTGATCCAGAAAGGTAGTAACTTTCTCAAAAAAAGAGCTAAGGTTAGTCCAACATGACTTGTTCTTGAGGAGCCCATGCTGGCTCTTAGTAATCACAGCCATCCTTTCTAAATGCTCAAGGACTGACTGACTCTAAAACTTTCCCAGGTATAGATGTCAACCTGACAGGTTGGTACCTGGATCCTCTTTTTTTCTTCTTCTTGAAGATGGGGACATTTGCCCACCTCCAATCTTCTGGCACCTCACCTGTTCTCCAGGAATTCTCAAAAATAACGGACAGAGGCTCAGAAATTACATCCATGAGTTCTTTTAGTACGCTTGGATGCAGTTCATCTGGCCCCGAGGACTTAGTTTCATTTAAAGAAACTAGGTGCTTATGTACTTACCTCTATATTGATCCTAGGCTGCAACTCCCTTCCCTCATCATTTCTTCTGTTTTTGCCATATTGAGCACCGTTTCCCTCGCAAGAGAAGACTGAAGAAAAGTAGGAACTGAGTAGTTCCACCCTCTCTTCATCACCTGTTACAATTTCATTTTCCTGTCCCTGCAATGAGCCTACCATGTCCGTGGCTTTTTTTCTTACTTTGAAAATAAGAAAAGAACCCTTTTTTGTTCTTTTTAGCATCTCTAACTAGCCTAATCTCATGCTGAGCTTTAGAAGAAGAAGAGAAGAGATTGGATTTATACCCCGCCCTTCACTCGGAGTCTCAGAGCGGCTTACAAACTCCTTTCCCTTCCCCTCCCCACAACAGACATTTCCACCTCTTTCATTATTTCCACTTTCCCCTTCCTTCCTCCCTTTGCTTTTTTATTTCTCTCTCTCTTCCTTCCATCAATTTGCTTTCTTTCCACCTTTTTTTTCCTTTCTCCCTCCCTCCCCATCTATTTGCTTTCTGTTTCTTTCTCCAACTCTTTCATTCATTCTTTCCACCCCCTCTCTATTTCTCTCTTAGACAAATACCATATCATTATCAATATTTGTTTTTACCCCTTTTATTTTTGACAGTCTCATTTAATGTTAATAAAAAGTAAATTTGCATGTTTTCCAATAAAAATGTGTGCGTAATATTTGTTTGTGTCTTGCAGCTCTCAAACATCTGACATTTATTCAATGTGGCTATTACATTAAGCAAGTTTGGCCACCCCGGAACAGAGGGTCCAATTCTACAGACCCAAGAAGGAGGTGCCCCCATCCATTGTTTCCAATAGAGGGGAAAATGCTTGTGAGCTGGAAGCTAAACTCCTTGAGCAGCCAGCCTAAATTCTGTACACTAGCTCCCCCTAGCACAGCTTACAAGGAATACCACATTTTGACATTATCCTAGCCTCAAAGGGAGGAATTTGTCCCTTAAATGGTCAGGATTTCGGTGTGTTTGTCATTGACACTGATGCAGATACTTTTGATCCCTGCAAATACCTTTTTTGTCATCTTCTGGGCATGGAACAGAGGTCACTGGGGGTGTGTTGTCGTTCGACTCTTCACAACCCCGTGTACCACATCATGCCAGGCCCTCTTCCACCATCCTTCGGAGTTTGCTTAAATTTAGGTTTGTTGCATTGATAACAGATAATATGATTTAGAGATGAAAGCAGTGGAAAGTTACTAACTTCAGCTCTTAGTATGCATGTATAAAAGTATAAGTATGCCACTCACCCTGAAAACGTATGTGATCTCTTGCAGACTTGGGTTTCTGTAATCACCTATCTGCCTGGCAAACAAATCTTTAAACTTGTTACCTGGTTCTCTGTCTATACTAGAATTTCAGAAAGAAAACAAACCAATGTGACTTCCACGACAACCTGTAGCTTTAAGGAATGGATTCCATTGGGACCGGTTGCTAGGCAACCACAGCATTCTACACTGGTTTTCTGTGAGTAAAAGTCAGGGGGCACATTCCTTTTCAGGGCTGTTTTGGCCTTGCCAGGGTTGCCAATTCCAGGTTGGGGAATTCCTGGAGATTTGGGGGTTGAGCCTTGGAGAGGGCGGGGCTTGGGGAGATGAGGAGCCACAGCCAGACATGATTTTATTTACCTATGCCATTTTTAGTCTGCCATTCTCCCTTGGAATCAAGGCAGATGACACAAAGTGAGTCAATGCAATCAACGAGATGGAGCATTCAAGAAACAACACAAAAGGATTAGGGTTGTTGAACCAATCAGAAATCGAAAACTAGGACTGCAGCAAAGCATAAGCCTTAACATGAGACAATAAATAAGACACAGATTACATATTTGAATAACTCAGTTTTTCATACTCTGCAGAAAGCCAGGAGAGTGGGAGCAGTCCTGATTTCCTCAGGTACGCCATTCCTTAACGTGGGGGCCACAGCAGAGAAGGCACAGGTATGGGTGGTTGATTTTTGCCCATTTGCAGGTTGGTGCCTGCAGAAGACCTCGCTCCGAAGAGTGAAGCTGTTGTGGCGGCACAGAGGCAGTCTGGCAAATATGAGGATCCAAGGCCATGAAGAAGAAGAGATTGGATTTATACCCCGCCCTTCACTCGGAGTCTCAGAGCGGCTTGCAAACTCCTTTCCCTTCCCTTCCCCACAACAGACAACCTGGGAGGTAGGTGGGGCTCAGAGACCTCTGACAGAAAATGCTCATTTTCAAGAACAGACGTGCCAGAAATTGTGACTGACCCAAGGTCACATCAGCAGGTGCAAGTGGAGGAGTGGGGGAATCAAACCCGGTTCTCCCAGATTAGAGTCTGCGCACTTCACCACGACACCAAACGGGCTTTCTGTGTAAGAGCCAATACTTCAGATTGAGCCCCGTAACTGATGGGCAGCCAGTGGAGTGACTGTAGGATGGGAATCATCTGCACGCTCCATCTGGCCCCCAATAATAGCTGAGCCTCGGCGTTCTGCACCAGCTGAGGTTTCTGAATTGGTTTTGAGGACAGAGCAACAAAGTTTGGGTCCAGTGGCGCCTTTAAGGCAAAGTTTTATTCTGGGTATAAACTTTCGTGTGCACGCACACGTCTTCTACCCGAACAAGAGCTTATACCCAGAATAAAACTTTGTTGGTCCTAAAGGTGCCACTGGACTCAATATTTGTTCTTCTGCTTGGGACAAACACGGCAGCCCACCTGAATCTATGGACAGCGCGTTACAACAGTCTATTCTGGATGACACTGGGGCGTCGATCCAGGTGGCCACAGATCAGCCGGATCAAGGTAAGGGGCCATCTTCTGGGCAGGGCCGAGTTGGGAGGAAGCATCATTTGTAGCTGCGTGAACTTGCTTCTGCAGGAATAATCTTGGATCTAGTATATACCCCCAATTCTCTTAACTGAGTCAGCAAGGGTCAGCTGAACACCGTCAGATGTGGGGAGCAGAATGTTCTTTGAGATCCCCACCTTCCTCACCAACATCTTTTCAGGGAATAGTTACAGTTTCACCCAGGGCTGGCTGCTTGATCCCGATCAACAGCAGCCACCCTATGAGAGCCAGTGTGGCTTCTCAGTTACAGCGTGAGAGAAGGGTCTCAGAGACCACCCAGGTTCAAATTCCCCTCCTGCTGTGGAATCCCACTGGCTGATTCTGGGCCAGGCATGTTGCTTTGGTCCTCATTGAGGAGGAAGGCAGGGTATAAAGGAAGTAAATCTATATATATATAAAATAAAGTCCCCTCACCATAAAACCAACGCCCTGGCCAAACCACTGGACCTAGAGACACCAAATTCGGGGAGAACACTCACTAAGAAGGGATTTTTAGAAATCCAACCCCTAAGTGGGTCAAAAGGGGTACAAT
>NW_015169882.1:70572-89365 GCF_001447785.1 Gekko japonicus | reverse complement strand
CCCCCAAGAAAGCTCCTGGCAAACGTCGAGCCAGATACACCAACGCTACAAGGAGGAGGCAACCTAGGAATGCAGCAAAGACATTTTCACATAGTACTCCTGCAGTGCACTGAGCTGCACAGGCCAAGTACCAGCAAGATCACCCTGAGGTGCTCAGAACAACACAGTCTCCATATGAGCAAAACAATCCAGGAACACACGTAGACAGGCCATCACTTTCGTGGAAGGTAGCAGGAGTTGACCTAACAGACAACTGCTTCTTAAATGGACAGTTCTATGTGGCCTGCTCCAGAGTGAGCTCACAAAACAGCCTGGTGATCCTAGCACCTGAGGGCAGAACCACCAATGTGGTCTAGAGAGAGGTCCTTCAGTAGAGAGGGAGGAAAAGTACGTATGTCTCACTTCATTTCTTACTCTACAATCTTCTCCATTAGAATTCCTACAACAAATGTCACATTTCAAATTTCACATCATCAGTATTATAACTGGATTCACGGAACTTAAACACCGTAGCAAAGCATGGGTATCAGACTAGTAAATAATAAATACAGCACAAGATGGGGAGGCGATAACCAGTAAGTTGGTGAAAGGCTGAGAAGGCGAGAATGAGGACGGGAAAGGGGAGAAGATACGGGGGATGCCAAGAGGAGGAGAAGAGTAAAGAGGGTTGGGGGGGGGAGTGAGGTGCCCCCCCCAGTCCTTGAAGGTTCCCTACCATGCAGGTTGGCTTGGCCCAGTAGCCGGCACACAGAACTGGGCCATAGCTTTCCTAAATCTAGGTTGGCAGTTGGATAGGAAGGAGAGAAGGAAGCATGAAACGAGCAGGTGCTATGGAGTCTTTCAGGAAAGGGAAAATATGAAATAGTAGGGGAGGGAGATGCTTCCCATAAGTCTTTGCAGGTTCCCATTAGTACATTTTCCCTTTCACCCCAAATTAATCCTATTGCCAGAGTGCTTTGGGTTTCAAATACGTGAGACCCCAAAAAGCTTACAGCAGGGTATACTGGGGAGGGATTAGGGTTGAGAAATGCCTCCCTACAACTGCTTGTCAGATAAACATGTTTCTGAATTAAGGACGCCGGCTGGTCACACTCTGGTTATACCAGTAGGAGAGAGGCTGCAGATATCTGTTACCCTACCAACTTGTGTATTCCTTCATAGAATTTGGGAAAGGAACAGTTTTTGCCAGTTTTGAAGATGTCAGAGTTAGAATGACAGACAACCTGAAGTAACAAGTCCTTTCTTTGTGTAACTACCTTCTCAGCCTTTCTGAACCGCCAGCACAGGGACATTTGAAGAACCTGATCAGAACCAGATATAGGAAAGTTTCACCCTTGTATACATTCTCTGAAGAACCTGAAGATCTGATCTGTTCCTCAAACTCTTTCCACACTCTGAGTATTTATAACATTTCTTTCCTGTTAGCATAACGTCTCTGTGCAGATTCAAGATTCTTACAGCAGTTTATATTTTTTCAGTGCTTTGAATGGTGTTGGTTGTCTTTTAGGTTTGAAATAGGAGAAAAGCTCTTTTCACGGCTAAGCAGTTACATTGTTTCTCCTTGTGTGGGTTCCTCATTGCAGTAGAAGAGTGTAACTCTCTTTCCACGCTTTGAGCACTCAAAAGGTTTCTCCCCTGCGTGGGTTCTCTGATGCTGTAGAAGATTGCCACTCACACTGAATCTCTTTCCACACACTGAGCACTGCAAAGGTTTCTCCCCTGTGTGGGATCTTTCGTGATTCTGTAGAGTGCCACTTTGACTGAATCTCTTTCCACACACTGAGCACTGCAAAGGTTTCTCCCCTGTGTGGGATCTTTCGTGATTCTGTAGAGTGCCACTTTGACTGAATCTCTTTCCACACACTGAGCACTGCAAAGGTTTCTCCCCTGTGTGGGATCTTTCGTGATTCTGTAGAGTGCCACTTTGACTGAATCTCTTTCCACACACTGAGCACTGCAAAGGTTTCTCCCCTGTGTGGGTTCTTAGATGCTCTTGAAGGCAGCCACTATGACTGAATCTCTTTCCACATTCTGAGCATTCAAATGGTTTCTCCCCTGTGTGGGTTCTTCGATGCAGTTGAAGATTGCCACTTTGACTGAATCTCTTTCCACACTCTGAGCATTCAAAAGGTTTCTCCCCTGTGTGAGTTCTCTGATGCTGTTGAAAGTGGCCACTCAAACTGAAACGCTTTCCACATACTGAACATTCAAAACGTTTCTCCCCTGTGTGCGTTCTCTGATGCTGCTGAAGAGTGCCGGTCCGACTGAATCTCTTTCCACACTCGGAGCATTCAAAAGGTTTTTCCCCTGTGTGGGTTCTCTGATGCTGTTGAAGAGTTCCACTCTGACTGAATTTCTTTCCACATACTGAGCATTCAAAAGGTTTCTCCCCCGTGTGGGTTCTTCGATGCTTCTGAAGACTGCTACTCTGACTGTATCTCTTTCCACACTCTGAGCATTCAAAAGGTTTCTCCCCTGTGTGGGTTCTCCGGTGTACTTGAAGATGGTCACTGGTATTGAATCTCTTTCCACACTCTGAGCATTCAAAAGGTTTCTCCCCTGTGTGGGTTCTCCGGTGTACTTGAAGATGGTCACTGGTATTGAATCTCTTTCCACACTCTGAGCATTCAAAAGGTTTCTCCCCTGTGTGGGTTCTCCGGTGTACTTGAAGATGGTCACTGGTATTGAATCTCTTTCCACACTCTGAGCATTCAAAAGGTTTCTCCCCTGTGTGGGTTCTCCGGTGTACTTGAAGATGGTCACTGGTATTGAATCTCTTTCCACACTCTGAGCATTCAAAAGGTTTCTCGACTCTGTGTATTCTTTGGTGTACAAAGAGCTGTGATCTGTTTCTGAAGTAGTTATCTCTCTGAATGGATTTACTTGCCTTCATTATCCTGTCCTTGGGAATATGTACATTATGCTCTCTTCCATCTCTCTTCTCAACCATATGACAACTTTTCTTTCTCATCGGTCCGCCTCGATTTCTGACATTTTCTTTCAAGTCTCCATTTTTAACTTCATCTGGCATTTGTTGATGAAGTTCCTCAACCAGATCATCCTCTGCTGGAAAAAATAGAGTGATCCTGTTAGCACCTGGGAGGGCAGGTAAGGTTGAAAGGCATCTACGTGACTGCAGGAGACGGCCCTTTGGCCTTGTCCAACTTGGCTGATCTTAACCACCCGTCTACCTTCCCCCCCCCAGAATATCTCGTATTTAAGGATACCTCACCCCCTCAAGTGCCACAGCTGAGCGCTTGCCCACAAGGACCTTCTGAGTCTCCAGATTTCAGGCCCTCCCTCCTTCCCCAGCGGGCTGTATGATTGTACGAAATGTTGCTCTGAAGTGAATCAGAAATCCCACATGGCACTTTCTTGCCTTTTCCCATGACATAACTGTGAAGGATACTCACTCTCAGCCAACTCATTTGGGAAGGAAATATGTTCTTGGGATCCTCTTGGGGAAATCCCCAGCCTTTCTTCGGATGCAAGGCCGTTGTCTAACTCCACTGTAGTCTCTCTCATATGCCTGCCTTGGTTTGCAGAGAGACAGAGAGGGAAACTGATCATTCTTATAAGGGGAAGGAAAGAAATTCAAGAGTAAAAATTCTTCTAGAAGGATGAAACCGTGGTCAAGACCAAAGCCCACAATGCCAACCAGCATCAGGGGAATAGATTTGTGTGGCAAAGCATCCTAGTTTCCCCAAGGTTTTACGTGATTATTAAGTGGTCTGGTCCTAGTTGCAGGTGTTTGTGATTGAGTCCTCCTGCAGCTAACATCCTTATTTTTTATCAAGGCTGGACTCAAGAATGCAGTCATTAGTTAATAGTAATTGCTTAACTTGTATACAGTTGTGTAGCCAGGAGGGAGGGGGGATTAGGAGGGTGCTGACAGTCTCTGGAAAATTCCATCAAGGAGGACCCTTGACTGAGTCGTTAGGACCACCTGATCCTAAGTATAATACATGTATAGACAAGAGGGAAGGCAGGCTAACTTTATGATCATGCCATGCTAATGTGTCTTGATATTTTCTTGCTGCATCATGATAAATAGTCTTCTGTAAAGTAACTTAGGCTACAGCTGGAATACTTGTGCTGCAACAAGAGGTGCTTTCTAATACCAGGTATTGCATGTAATTACATAGAACACTTCGCTTTCCTTGTTTTTTCTGTAGCTGAGCTGCAGCAACGTGGCTGTTTAATGATGTTTTATTTTTAAATCCTTAAGAACCCTTTATACATTTAAAAATGAGTCTGCTTTGCTTGTGTGCTCTCTTTCTCATGAACCCACTGGACTGGGTGCTGCTCAGGTACAAAGAGTAGTGACCCAGGGAGATTGCAGCTTCCAGGTCACAGGCAGAGTGGATGTCTGTGATCCCATTCAGGGGGAAGGGTGTGTTGCAAAGGCTGGCAACAGAGAAATGAGGATCTGATCCCTTCCAGAGTCCTTCTGAGGGCCTCCCATCCCTACCTTTGCCTCAGGCCAGGACACCTTCTCTGGCTTGGGTGATGGCCACAACACTGGCCTCTGCTGCCCCAGGGCAAGAACACACCCAGAAACACATGAACCTGCCTCATAACTGAATCGGACCCTTCGTCCATTGAAGTCCGTGTTGTCTACTCAGTCCGGCAGGGTCTCTCCAGGGTCTCAGGCAGAGGTCTTTCACATCACCTCCTTCCTGATCCTTTTCACTGGAAATGCTGGGGATTGAACCTGGGACCTTCTACATGCCAAGCAGATGCTCTGCCAGGGAGCCCCCCCCCCCCAAGTAGTAGTATTTTGATTCATGCCTCCTCACAATGGTAGCAATTTGTACCTTTGGCACCAAGGAAAGATCCTTACCCAGAAAAAACACATTCTCATATTTCTCCAGCATGACCTCCCTGTACAGAGCTCTTCGTCCCGGATCCAGCAGGGTTGATTCTGCCTCAGTGAAGTCGATGGACACCTCCTCAAAGGAAAAGGGACCCTGAAAGAAAAGGCAGATGCCCTCGTCAGAGATCTTCACCTCCACTGTATATTCGTCAGGGGTGTGATCTAGGTCAAACCTGAATGGCCTAGTGGTTTTCCCAACTTTCTTCAGTTTAAGTCTGAATTTTGCAAGGAGTAGCTCATGGACGGAGCCACAGTCAGCTCCAGGTCTTATTTTTACTGACAACTATGGTCTCTCTCTATTGAATCAGTCGCTCCCTTGCCAGTCTCCACCAAACCAATTAAACAGCTAAAGGGGAATGGGACATGCTGCAAAATTAGTTATAGCAAAACAGTGGAAAGCAGAACACATTGTTTCTTTAACTTTTTGGTTTGAAAATATATGGCAATTATACTTAATGGATAAAATTAAGTGGTCTACTACAAATGTATCTTATGAAAAATGTAAAATAGACTATTCTGTTTGGTTACCAATACTGGAATCTTTACAGTCCCAAATAGAAATATCAGAAGTTTAACACGACTGACTTAAGTTAAAGATTTGATATGGATATGACATGATAATTAACATTTGTTACTGTATTGTTGGTTTAAAATTTATTGTTTAACAAGTTTAAAATTAATAAACTATATTTAAAAAATAAATAAAGGGGAATGGGAGGGTCCCAGGGAAATACTCCGGGGGTCCCAGAATACCTTAGCATTAATCTCTCCTACCTGTACAGGAGGTACGGCAGCCATTTCCACACCAGTGAAAAGATGACGGCTCAACAGCATCTCTTCACTGCCTGTTCCTGAGACAAAGGAGGAAGGAAGGGTGCTTGCTTGCTTGTTCCCTGTTTCCAACAACCCCTTCCCTGTGTACACTCAACACTTTTTAAAACACTTTTTACTGAATTCTGGGAGAGGCAGAAGAGAAGCATATGGTACCGATGATTATGCACGAGGCCAACTTATTTCAGACTTCTGTGAGACTTGTGTTTGCTCTGCGGGGAGGGAAAGACATTGCATGACACGTCGCCGTCCCATTCGGACCAGACGGGACTTGAATGCACCTGGAGACTCGAGGTTAATATGAGTGAGTTTTCAGAGTGTCTCTTTGGCAGGCTCACTTCCCAACCAGGTTTTCAGCCAGACGGAACATCAACAAGAGATAGTGGACGCTGAGTGCCACAAATTAACTCTTTGTTGTGTGTAGAACAATTTATTTTTCTCCTGACCTCAACTCTTTACCCGTCACATTCATGGGGTGCCCCAACTGCATGCAGGCACAAGGGGTCCTTACCAAAGGAGAGGGGATCTTGGGCACGCTCCATGGCCTGCGCCCCCTGCCCTTGCTCCAAGGAAGCTCCTTCCGCCTCAGGGAATGTAGCTTCCATCTTCAGGGATGGTCCCCACATCTGAAACAGCAGCAAGGGAGAGGGGAAAGATATGGAATAGAAAAGAGACCAAGGAATGGATCCTGCCCCACTCCCAGACTCTGCACCCTTCCATCAGCAGGCCTGGTGAGTTATCTGGAGGAATCAGAAATTCTCTCGTAGAAGAGGCTCCTGAAAGAGGCCATGAAATCTCCCACTTGGATGATTAAAACTTGGGCAATTATCTTGTAGGGAACCATTAGAATCAGGCCCGATATTGTTCCTTAAATTGAACATACCTCACCTGTTCTGCCTGCCTCTTCTCCTCTTGCCTGACTCAGGAGGAAACCTTCCGCCAGGGCCATCGCCTGGGAACTGGTCTCTGGCCCACATCCTCTGACCCAGCACTGGGTCAGTCCAGAAGCCCCTGTGCTTCCACCACCATGGGAGGGAGGGGGTCACGTGGAGGTTTTTATACCCCAGTTCTCTGCCTTAAGGCATCTCAATGCGGCTCACACCCCTCTTCCTTTACCCTCCCCACAACAGGCACCTTGTCAGGTAGGTGGGGCTGAGAGTGTTTTGGGAGAGCTGGGACTGGACCAAGGTCATCCAGCAGCTTCACGTGGAGGAGGAGTGGGGAATCAAACCCAGCTCTCCAGATTAGAGTCCCTCACTCTTCACAGTGAAGCAGGTGTTGATTTCCTGCCAGGGAGCGTTTCTCCCCTGCTCTGATCAAGGGGGTTCCACTTGGCTTTGTACCTCTGAACCTCCCACCTTCTGGCTGGAAGAGATCAGGGCACAGGGTTCTGGGATCTCAGAAACTAGAAACCCCCTCGCCCCAACCACGTGTTACCTTGATCTGTGCCCTTCATGGCTTATAAAAGCTGGTCACTGGGGGCTACGAGGTGCCCTCAGGGACATTATCAACAAGTCCTTCACTGAGGGGCTTTCCCCAGGGGCACTCAAGGAAGCGATGGTCCGCCCTCTCCTGAAAAAAACATCACTGGATCCAGCCGAATTGGCCAACTATTGGCCGGTTTCCAATTTGCCCTATTTGGGCAAAATACTGGAGAGAGCGGTGGCGGTTCAATTGCAAAGCTTTATGGATGACACTTCCATGCTGGACCCGTTCCAGTCCGGCTTCCGGCCGGGTTATGGGACGGAGACGGCACTGGTCGCTCTCACAGATGACCTCCAAAGGCATCTGGATCGAGGCGGTACAGCAGTGCTGGTGTTGTTGGATCTGTTGGCGTTTGACACCGTCGACCACCAGTTACTGACTCACCGTCTCGCCGACACTGGAATCCAAGGGCTTGCCCTGCAATGGCTCGCCTCTTTCCTCCAGGGCCGGGGACAGAGGGTGGCGCTAGGGGAGCAAACGTCACAGAGGCACCCACTGGTGTGTGGGGTGCCGCAAGGGGCGGTGCTATCCCCGATGTTGTTTAACATCTATATGCGCCCCCTCGCCAAGATTGCGCGGAGGCACGGGCTGGGGTGTCACCAGTACGCTGATGCCACCCAGCGATATCTGTTGTTGTGCGGGCGGTCCGGCTCTGACCCAGATGACCTGGAGTGGGCGCTTCAGGATGTAGCGGGCTGGCTCAGACTGAGCCGGCTGAAACTGAATCCAACGAAGACGGAGGTCCTGTGCTTGAGTCGGAGCGGGTCGGGGGTAGGGGTCCCGTTGCCGGCTTTCGGTGGGGCACCACTGGTGCCAGCTCTGAGGGTCAGGAGCTTGGCAGCAATGCTCCCTCTAAGCTGTGGAGTCATGTGAGCAAAAATTTCTACTCTGTGAGCTACAGGCATTAAAGTTGTGAGCGAGTGATTTGGCTCCTGCACAAATCAGTTTGCTCTGGAGCCCTCTCTTCCTGAGCTAAGACAAAAACGTGTGAGCCTGAGGCTAAAAAACCTGTGAGCTGGCTCACACTAACTCAGCTTAGAGGGAACACTGCTTGGGAGTGCTCCTGGATGCCGCCTTCACAATGGAGGCCCAGGTAGCAGCCACTGCCAAGGCAGTCTTTTACCATCTACGGCTGATCAGGCAGCTGGATCCCTTCCTCGAACGCAATGACCTCGCAACAGTGATCCATGCTATGGTCACCTTGAGATTGGAGTATCGCAAAGCTCTCTACACGGGGCTGCCCTTGTCCCAGATCCGGAGGCTGCAGCTAGTGCAGAATGCTGCGGCCAGGCTGTTGTTGGGTCTCTCTATACGGGACCACATCCATTCTGGATTCGGTTCAAGGTGCTAGTACTAACCTTTAAAGCCCTACATGGTCGGGGGCCTGCCTACTTGAGGGACCGCCTCTCCCCACATGTGCCCCAGAGAGCCCTGCGGTCAGGGTCGCCACATTGCCTGACCCTCCCTGGTCTGAAAGAAGCCAGGCTGAATGTCACCAGAACCAGGGCTTTCTCAGTGGTGGCCCCCAACCTGGTGGAACGAGCTCCCGGAGAACGTCCCAGCCCTGCGGGACCTTTCACAGTTCCGCAGGGCCTGTAAGACGGAGCTCTTCCTTTGGAACATCGTCTGGTGTGAAATTTTAGAACGCCCTCGGGCCTGAGATTCTGCTGAATGCTACCCCTATCGTTGGATGGGATTTGGATTACCGCCATTTCTGTTGGGTTAATTGCAACTGCTGTTGTTTTAATTGGTATGTTATTTATGAATTGTTTTAACTTTGTTGTTTATGCTATTTTAATGTTGTTAGCCGCCTTGAGCCAGATACCTGGAAAGGTGGGATATAAATATAAATAAATAAATAAATAAATAAACCGGCACGCCCAGAACTGGCCAGTCCCTTCGACAAAGAATGAATGGACAGCAGTCTGGACATCGGAAACCACAACAGGCAAAGGCCAGCAGGGGGAACATTTTCACCTTCCAGGACATTCAGTCGCTGCTGACTTAGGAGGAACGGTTCTCTTATTAATTGAATTCCACAAACAAACAAAGGAATTCCAAAGGGAGATCCAAAAGAGAGACGGCTGAACTGCCGCTGAGAATGAAGCTCGAGAGGTTTTAAAGCCAGGCTTTTCGAGGCAGGGCTGTCCTTCTCCGCACCCTGCCTGTGTCTCTCCCGGCTTCGCTCTGCTCAAGACACATCAGCTCGACCCCTTGGCAGGATCACGGGGTCAGTTTGGCTTCAGGTTCAGCTCTCGAGCGTCTCCAGTGAGCTTGAGAGAGAGAGACAGAGAGAGACAGACAGAAAGAGACAGAGAGAGAGACACAGAGAGAGAGAGACAGACAGACAGAGACAGAGAGACAAAGAGAGAGACAGAGATAGAGAAAGAGAGAGAGAGACAGAGAGAGAGAGAGTGACACACACACACACACACAGAGAGAACCAGACAGAGAGAGGGGGGGGGAAGCCTCTGGGCGGGGGCGGCGGCGATGTCCTGGGCTGAACGAGCAGACCGCAATGAACAGGGCTACTTTCGAGATCTAAATTACATATGCCATATTTCTTCCTAAAGTGCTGGATGTTCTCCCCACCCCCCCCAAGTATTTCAATTACCCCTACAGCATTTTGTCGAAAAGCCTACGTGCTCTCTAGACTTCCTTGAATCAATGAAAACCGGGGCTGTATGTCTTCTGCAAGGCCTGAAAAAACACGTCTCTCTCAGGGCTCGCGGGACTAAAATGGTCCCCTGTAGGGGGTGGGGGGGCAGTTCACCGGGAGAGCCCCCATTGCACGGTGCAGCCCAGAGATACACGTTTTATCTCCCTGGGTGCTGTTTGGGAGAACCCGGCCCCGATCCTTTCCATTTTCAGGAGCTTGTGGTACAGGACGCACAGCACCCGGGCCACTGCTGAGTCCTGGACTGCGCCATCTTTCCCAGAACCCCTTGCAGGCACCGAGGGCAGGGCGGCACCTACCGGTTCTCCAGGAAGCCCACGCGGTCCCACTTCGCCATCGTCCCCCTAAGAGGAAAGGAAGGATCAATGTCATAGGGAAGAGGGGTGAAACCTGACCAAAATGACCGCGTGACCTCCCCCCTCAGTGTTGTCACAGGGGCATCAGTGCACGTGGGGGAGGGCAACTCAGCTCAGAGGGGGGGCCCTCCCACCACCACGACAGCTGCTCTGTTGCAGACAAAGGCCATAAAACAAACCCAGCCCAAATAAAATGCAGACAAACTCCGGGTCTTTTCTCCAGCTGCAGAGAGACTGGCGTGGCGACCAACGCTCCCTCTAAGCTGTGGAGCCTTGTGAGCAAAAATTCTACTTTGTGAGCTACTGGGCATTCCCAGCCCAAATAAAAGGCAGACAAACTCCCGGGTCTTTTCTCCAGCTGCAGAGAGACTGGCGCGGCGACCCGTCTTGACCCAGGCAAGGGGCTTTCCTCATCTACACCCAGGGCTCTTCCTGGGCACAAGAGAGACGTGGGAAGGGGCAGCGGTGGGGGGCGGCACAGAGAGAGATCGGGAAAGCCCCCCTTCCGTTGGGACTGACTCCCAGCGGTGATCCTCCGTGTTGGGAATCAAGGCCCCTGACTTGGTGGGGGAGGCAGAATGGGTAGGGGGCGGCAGTGTTCCCTCTAAGCTAAGTTCGTGTGAGCTACCTCACAGTGTTTTAGCCTCCAGCTCGCAGATGTTTGTCCTCGCTCAGGAAGGAGGGCTCCAGAGCAAACTGATTTATGCAGCAGCCAAATTGCTCCCTCACAACTTTAATGCCGGTAGCTCACAAAGTAGAATTTTTCCTCACAGGACTCCACAGCTCAGAGGGAGCCCTGGGGGGAGGGGACTCCAGCCCCCCCCGCTTCCCCTCCTCCCCTCCCCCACCAGACTCACCCGGGGGTCCTGCTGTGGGAGGGCCAGAGCTTGGGCTTCCTGGGCGGACACCCCCTCCGGCCCCTTGTCCTCTTCGCCGCTCTCAAAGTCCAACTGGGGAGAGAAGGAGGAAGCGTCATCAGACCGCCCCCGGAGACAAATTGCTTTTGGGCCACGCCCACCGCACCCCGTTCCCTGTGCGTGCAACCCCCCTGGGGGGGGTCTTTGCAGTGAGGCCCACACAGGCAAAGGGGCTAAGGGTGCCATCCGCCAGGGGGCACCTGGAGATCTCCCACCACTACAATTGACCTCCAGATGACCAGGATCTGTTCCCCTGGAGAAAATGGCTGCTTTGCAAGGTGGACTCTGGCCGGGAAACGTCCAGAGCCATGATGTGCCTCATGCTGAGTGAAACTCCTGGCGTTCAAGAGTTCACTCTCCGCAGCCGCCTTCCCCCCCCTCAGTCCAGCCCTTCCTGTACCTCACGACTGTCCCCTCTGAGTGGGGAGGCACCTCCAGGGACTTTTAACTGGAGCTGATGCGTGGGGCTGAGCCCGGGATCTCCCGTGGGCAAAACTTCCTGACACTGCTCACGCTGAAAAGCAACTGCTGAGATCCTCTTTGGAAGCCCTGACCTTGGAGTCCCACCTGCGGAGTTGAGGCAGGTAAGGACCAGAGACATGGCCTCCTCCGTGGTGGCTCCTTGCCTTTGGAACACCCTCCCCCAGGAGGCTCACGAGGCACCTACCTTCCTTGCCTTTTGGCACTAGCCTTTCTGAAGGATTTCTCTCTACCCAACAAGAGGCCTTTAACTAAGGTTTTTGTTTCTCCCTTAGCAGTTTTAATGGTCTGCTTCTCTCCTCCGGACTGTCTTATATCTTCATCTTTGTGCTGCTCCGTGCACATGTGAAGCTGTTCTTAGGCCCTGGCTTGTTTCACTGGTTTCATTCTGTAACGTGACTTGTTCTTAAAAAATTATTTTACTGTTTTTAATTGTAAGCTGCTGTGACGGAATTGGAAAATCTGGGACCAGCAGAATGTTAAGAACAGATCCCGGCTGAGTCACATGACCTAGAGGGGAGGGGGCCTTTTGGGCTGGAGCACTCCCTGAGTGACAGAAAACGGACCCAACTGACTGTTGGGGGCAGACAGTTGGAAGAGAGGGGTTGGAAGAGAGTGGATGCATAAGACCTGGGTGGTCAGAAACACACAAAAACCCTGCTTGATAGGGACTCAAATAGGGACTCCATGAAACTGCTGAGCGGTCAGGTTAGAACGGATAAGAGGAAGTACTTCTTCACCCAAAGAGTGATTAACACGTGGAATTCACTGCCACAGGAAGTGGTGGCGGCTACAAGCATGGACGGCTTCAAAAGGGAATTAGATAAGCCTATGGAGCAGAGGTCCATCAGTGGCTATTAGCCACAAGGTATAGATAGGGACTCTGGGGCAAGGGATGCTCTGTCTTCTTGGTGCTTGGGGGGGGGTCAACAGTGGGAGGGCTTCTAATGTCCTGGCCCCACTGGTGGACCTCCTGATGGCACTGGTATCCACAGCACCTGGCCTGATGCAGACCCTTCCCCACTTTCTGCTCATCTGGGCTTTCTGCAAGGAGGAACAGGAACAGTAGATAAGCATATGGAGCAGAGGTCCATCAGTGGCTATTAGCCACAAGGTATAGATAGGGACTCTGGGGCAAGGGATGCTCTGTCATTGGACTGGATGGGCCTTTGGCTTGATCCAACATTGGCATCTCTTATGTTCTTAACCCACCCTCAGGTGGGGCTTCAGCTCCTTTGGTGGCTCTTGGGCTTTCCTACCCCACACCCTACAGCTCCCAGTCACTGTCCACAGCTAAGAAGTTTAAAGTTAAGGGGGGGGGGGGGTTGAGCATGCGCAAAAATCGCCATTCTTTGAATGGCTGCCTGTGCGCATGCTCAAACTGCTTAAAAAAACACAAACAAACGCCGACGCCCGCAGCGTGTGAGCGGGTGTCCAACGGAGGCATCCGGAAGAAGGAGGGTCAGTCTGATCGCGTTTCTGCCGGCATAAACTGCACCGGTTCCAAACGGTGCAGTTTATGCCAGCAGAAAGGCCGCGTCTGAACGCACCCAGAGTGTTGGACTGGATGGGCCTTTGGCCTGATCCAACATTGGCGTCTCTTATGTTCTCTTACGTTCTTAAAGGCAAAAAGGGATCTGGAGTGAGGAGTCTGGACGGCTGGTTGGGGGACCAGTTAGACTCAGGGGGGACCAGACCAATTAAAGCCAATAAGTTAACCACTGAAGGAGCGAACCACAGACAGCCTAAGACAAGGCAAAGGGATATAAATATTTCAACAGAGTATCTGAACATCCCATGTAAATATATCCCATCCCCCTGTAGGGTTTCCTGTGCAACAATAAAATAACTGTGCCTTTTTGAATAAGAACATAAGAACATAAGAGACGCCAATGTTGGATCAGGCCAAAGACCCATCCAGTCCAACACTCTGTGTCACACAGTGGCCAGAAACACCAGGTGCCCTCAGGAGGTGCAGCAGTGGGGCCAGGACACTAGAAGCCCTCCCACTGTTGACCCCCCAATGTTATAAGTATTGGTGCCTGACTTTCTGGGGAGCCATACACTGTGCAGTAGTCCTCCAGGAAGACAGCCTGAAATATACCAAACCCGAAGAGAATATTATACATTGAGTGTAGAGGACTGGTCAAAAGGAATAAACTCAACTCTGACTCGGTCCTGACACGCAGACCCTCACAGAACTGTCAGTACAAAGGGGGTTCGTGTCATAGCTGCCGTTTCCCAAACAAACGTATAACAACACCTGAATTATTTGCCCACAGAAATGGTCCTCCACCCAATCCCAAAACGTGTTGGGAGTGATCCCTACCGGCGTAACTTGCTAAAAAGTTTTAAAAGTTGACTTCGTTAAAAAACACACACACAATAATTGACAGCCAAGAATGTTCTGGCACCATTGGTGTGTGTGTGTGTGTGTGTGTGTGTGAAGTCTCAGCTGACTTATGGAGGCCCCTCAGGAAGCGAGAGACGTTCAGAGGTAACCACGGCCTGCCTCTGTGTAGCAACTCTGGCCTCCCTGGGTGGTCTCCCACCCAAACACTGACCTGGGCCGACCCTGCTTAGCTTCCAAAATCTGACGGGATCGGGCTAGCCTCCAAAGGCCAACGAAGCCACCATGGCCAAAAAGCTCTCCTGAACTCAGCCCCGCTCCTCTGGCATGGAAAGGTGTGGGTCATTGGGGGGGGGGAGAAGAGGGAGCCACACGGGTGCAGGCAGAGGTGGGCGGAGGGGAAACAAGTTACACCCCAGGTAGCACAGAATGGCCAGAGCCAGCAGTAGGCTTTACTAGGAAAACGAAGATTGGATCCAGTTAGCAGGAGAGTCGGGTGGTCACAGGTCTCCGCCAGACTTTCCAAGACAACTTGTGGCTGTGCTGGACCTGGTGTGCACTGGGGCCACGTGGAGAGAGGTTAGCCCCCGGTTCACCTTCCCACTTCTCACAGGGCTGCCAGGTTTTCGCTGTGCAGGGAGGAAGGGTGACGTCTTTCTCCCCTCCCTTCCTGTATGTCCGGGGAGGCACAGGGCATGTGGCATCTCCTGATTGGTTCATCACGGTCATGCGTCATACAAGGGCCAGTCGTGGCCACTCTGAGAACGCGTGTTTTGTCTCACTTGTCCGTTTCTGGCAGACCAAGCACACACAGGCGGGTGGAATTCCCAGGCAATGGCAGGCTCAATCCAGACTGGGACCCTGTGGCGCGTGAGGAGGAGGTGAATCAGCCCCCCCCCCGTGCCGTTTTCCTGACCCGAAGAAGCTCTGCGGAGCTGCCGTTTGCCCTGCTGGGGAAATCTACATGTGCAGAGGAGGGCTGCTCTGAGGTTCCCCCCGTGGCACAAACAGCAGCTCCAACAGGGCTTCTTCAGGTGAAGAAAATGGCGCCTGTGTGGCCGGGGGGGGGGAAGGGGGAATCCCCATCTCCTCGTGCACCAGTCACAACCCGCACTGGGCCCAGGCATACCTGGGAATTGAGTTCCCAGAAAACAGCTCCACCCAAAGTTCTTCTGGAAGGGGGGGCGCTAAGCCTCTGAATCCTAGAGCCGGGAGGCAGCCTCAGGGGAAGGCCTCGGCCTCCATGCCCAATTGTTGGCCCTCCAGGTGGAAGTGGTTGGCCGCTGTGTGAGACCGGAGGCTGGACTGGATGGACCCTCACTGGTCTGATCCAGCAGGGCTCCTCTTCCCCACACTCACGGCACTGGCTTACCTTCTCTGCCACCAAGGGTCCTTGGTGAGGGGGCAGGGGGCCATTCCAACTGAAGCCTTGGCCACCATCCGAGGGACATTGATGGGGCTTCTCTCCCGCGTGGCTCTTCTGGTGTATGAGGAGGTCAATATAGGAAGGATACGTTCTCCCACACCACGAGCACGTATATCTTCGCTCTGCTATATGAGTCCTCTCGTGCATCATTAAGGCCGAAGTCCCTTGAAACGTCTGCCCGCAATAAGAACAAATGTATGGTTTCCCCGCCATTTGCAGGTTCTCGACTTAAGTCAATGCTCTGATGGAAGTTGTTTCCACAGTCTTGGTCCCTCTGTGTTCCCTCACGCCTCAAGAATCTCTCACCTGACTCTAAATTTGCCTCCCAGACCAAGGCTACTTCGGGGCCTTCCCTCCACAAGATCATTCAAATGACTTTCTGTTCCCAGCTGAATTTCAAGGCCCCCAAAACTAATCCCTTCAGATCCTTTTTCGTGGTTCATCACCAAAGGCCACTCGCTCCGATCTCTTCCACAAACAATCCTCCTCCTATTCCAGCACTTGGATATTCCATCCTGGAAGAAAATTAAGACATCGTCAATGACACCCCCCACAGCAGTGATTACCCCTCATCTCCCCTAATTCAGTACTGAACCAGGGTTTGCTGCAGTGGCTAACAGTGTCAGATGACCAGGGAGGAGGAGAAGAAGAAAAGAAAAGATTGGATTTATACCCCGCCCTTCACTACCCAAAGGTGTCTCAGAGCGGCCTACAAACTCCTTTCCCCTCCCCTCCCCACAACAGACAACCTGTGAGGTAGGTGGGGCTGAGAGAGCTCTTGACAGAAACTGCTCTTTTTCAAGAACAGCTCTTATCAGAACTACGGCTTGCCCAAGGTCATCCAGCCAGGTGCAAGTGGAGGAGTGGGGAATCAAAACCGGTCCTCCCAGATTAGAGTCCGCGCACTTAACCACTACACCAAACTGGCTCTCTATGCATCTCTGTGCAAAGATATTCCCCTCTTAAGCCCGGGTATTTCTATTTATGTGGACTGGAATATCACTGCACACAATGGCCCTGTGGGGCAGAATTCGGATGTCACAATAAACCAGGACTTCTTTAAGCCACAGTATATCCAACACACTCCAGTTAGCCTACCCCAAGATCCCAATTTGCTCATGAACCCAGGTCTGTCTGCTTCCTGCCACTTCTCCCATCTACCCCCCAGGATGCCACCTCTATGGCCAGGGTGACTTGAAAAATGGGAACCGGAGAATTCAGACGTCACATCAGGCCACAGTTAGGAGAAGCCACGATTAACAAACCAGCTACAAGTCTAGTTGGAAATCCTTTTTTGGCGCATACCAACAAACTGCCATTTGTTGGGTCATCTGAATTCAGATGTTAGGGAAACGCCATGGCTCAGCCCTAGAGCCTAGGCTTGGCATGCAGGAGGTCCCAAATTCAATCCCCGGAATCTAGCAGGTGATGAGAAAGACCTCCACCCCAGACCCTGGAGAGCCACCACCAGTCTGAGCAGACAAGGCTGACCGTGAGAGACCAACAGTTTGATCCAGGATAAGGCCCTACAGGGAAGGCCTCTTTCATTGCTGAGAGACTACATTAGACCCAGGGTTCCCTGGAAACACCCTATTACCTGGCTGCAGCTGCTCAGGGATCCCCCTGAGAACATCTAGACTGACCCGCAGAGAAAATATCCTTCAAGCGCAGAACTAGACAATGACATAACTGGGAAGAAACCCTGCAAAATGGAGCTCCCTTATGATCTAGCTCATGGGTAAGAGATTTAGAGATAAATTGTACTAAGAGGTAAATTGTACTAAGCAAAGTCTTTACGGAAAGTTTTATCATAAAAGAGAAAGGGGGGAAATAGGAAAGGGGTGGCTAGATTCAAAAAGTGTTGGGAAAGGGGCAAAACATCATACAGGGAAGAGGCACACAACACCCAGCACAGAGATTTCCAAATCAAAGCCAATACAGTTGGACTAACTCAGGGAAGTACACCTATGTCAGGTTCCACAGAGCATGTGCAGAGTTCCTTGCTTTGCCAAGATGTTGGAAGAGGCCTCATATCAAAGGAAAACCCAGCCTCCTGTGGATCCCACTGTGGATTTCCACCAAAGGCAATGAAAAATCCCAAATGTCCAGGAATTTAGGGTCAAAGGAATCTGATCTAAGCCAGCCCCCTCTCTGAGAATGACAAGCTGATTTCCCCAGTCCCAAACTCAAAGACCCAATTCTGATGCCAGAGGCTACCGCTACCAATCAGAAACATTCAAAATGACGGTGCCACCTCCTCAGGCCCTAGAATCCTGCTCAGCCATGAAACAAACTGGACAAGCTGGATCCCACCACAATCCTTCAGAACTCCTTCGACTCCGGCCTGAGAGGCCTGGAGGAAAGGTGAAGACAGAGAAACAGAAGGCGCCGGCTACGTAAGAACAAAAGAGGAGCCATGTCGGATCAGGCCAGTGGCCCATCGAGCCCAACACTCTGTGGCACACAGCGGCCAAAACCCAGGTGAGTTTTGTTCTCCCTGAACCTCCTTTCAAAACCAGGGTAGTTTTGGCATCCTGTAAGCTCAGGACACCCTCAGGGGGGCCACACACGAGTGGACTCTGCTACGGTGCTGGTGGATGCGCCCTTCCATTAACTACTGGTAATTGTTACTATAAGTGCTACTTGCATATCACGGCGGTTTTCATGTATCTTAAAACATTTCCAGGCTGCTTCTGCCCACCCACGATGCCCAAAGCAAATTTCTGTCAGGTAGGAAAGGCCCAGACCTGGTCATCCCGGGCTGGCCCCGTCTCATCCAATGTCGGCAGCGAAGCAGGGTCGGCCCCAGTTAGTATTTGGATGAGGAAGTCCTGGGTCGTTATTATCCAAAGGCCGGCAATGGAAAACCACCTCTGTGAGTCTATTGGCTTGAGAACCCTACAGGGTCACCATTAAGTCAGCTGAGACTAGATGGCAAAAAACAGAAAGAGATGGAACTCAAAACAGCTCCATCAGCCCGGCTCATAGTCCGTCCCATTCAGCTCTGTGATACCCTTTTTGGTGACAGGGCAGAGTGATAATTTTGGGAAAGTTCTGGCACAGCAGAACAAAACACTGTTGTTGAACTGCTTGGGTCCTCCTACCAACTGCTGCAATCCAACCTCAGCTATACTCATCACCAGTCACTGATCCATCTTGGCTCTAAGCAGCCCTTCCTGGCAACTAACCCCCCCCCCCCCTCCAGTTCCACCTATATGTAATGGCTGAGGAAGTTCTGTTTCCCTGTCTCTGAAGAAATGTGCATGCACACGAAAACTCATACCCAGAGTTAAACTGTGCTGGCCTTGAAGGCGTCACTGGACTCATCCCCCCCCAAAAAAAAAAGTAGTGTTTGGCCACAATTTCCTCCTCTGATGAGTGTTTTCAGCAGTTCA
>NW_015169882.1:67714-70378 GCF_001447785.1 Gekko japonicus | reverse complement strand
ATATACTCCCCCCCCCCCCCCCAGTACTGTGGTTCTCCGTCAAAGAAAGGAAAGAAGTCAGACAAATAAATAAATAGGTGTGACGAGCTCCTGCGCTGAGACAATCTGCAGGGATACTTCCAAGTATTTCACCTTGACGCAGAGAGTGCTCCTTCTTTCCGTGTTATACCTCTGAGGGTGCTGATCGCAGCTGCTGGCCAAACGCCTGCAGAGCCAAGACCGCGGCTGTGCAGCCCGGGGAACCCGCCACCTCCGGCAACACCATGCAAGGAAACTCAGCCCGATTGCGCGGCTGGACCTGCTCTGTGGCCGAGCGCAGATCCCAACTCCGCCCTCCTCCTCCCCAGTGGGAGACCCCCCACGCGTAACACCAACTACCCCACCCGGTGCATGCATGCCCCTTACTTCGAAGGAGACCTTCGGGGAAGGGGTTCCGGCTGCACCTTCTCCCGGCTGCGGCTGCTTCTCCGGAGCCCCCCACCCCTCCCCGGTCCAGAAGCAAACCCCTCCCCGGACACGCATGCGCGCACGCCCACGAGGAGCAAAAGAGCCCCCCTCTCTTTTCCGGAACCCTCCCCTCCTTGCACACAGCTCTATGGTCTTAATCCCTTCAGTGCTGCAGACAAATGCAAAATGCGTCTTCCGGCCCTCTCCTGGAGGCGCTTCCTCCGCCACGGCCTCTGCACCTCCAATGGGCTTGCTGGAGGGAGTCACTTTGCGCTCCGGAGAATCCCCGTACTGTAAAAGGAGGCAGAAGCTGGTCCCCCCCCCCAGTCACCCACCTCCTAGAAGAACCGTCAAACTCAGTTGGGGAAGGGTGGGCTGGATTTAGACACACACACACACACACACACACCCAGGCTCGCTGCCTCCAAGGGGAAGAAACTCTCCACTTGCGCAGCAGAAGGGCCCAGCCTTGCAACCCAATCCTGGGAAGGTTTACTCTCAAGTAGGTCACTTCTCTCTTGCAAGACAAATGATCCAGGGGACGGGGTAGAAGCCGGAGCAGGCATGGAAGGAGCAATAGTCCTGCAAGACCAATGGTAAGCAGGACAGACACTCCAGAACGATATTATAGAAATGAGAATGCAGAACTCTCCCACTCTTAAAACCTCTTCCAGGCCAAAATGCCTCCGGAACAGGCATTAAACAAAGAACAGGGCTGCAAAAGACAAACCAAAATAGTGGGATGCATTGCAGACACTCCAGCACAGCATTTTACTGTAATGTATTCAGCCTGACTTGCCCGGACTTGCCCGGGCTGACCAGGCACAAATCTGTGCTAGCTTCAAGTCGAAAGACAATGGGTCCGTAGGATCCTAGACGGCCCAATGAAAGGGCTTGGTCCACAGCTGTGAGGCCAATGGGTCTCTCGGTTACTGTAAATAGCCTATCGGGAGTGGGAGGTGTGTTTGGGTGAGTTTGGTGGCGGGTTTTCTGAACGCATATAAACCGGCCTGTGAGCCAGTCAGTTGTCTTTTGTTCCTGACTAAGTAAAGGTATGCTTGGCTGAATTCCCTCTCCGTGTGCATACTTTTCACTGGCGACGAAGGTGGGATCTACGACCCCATGAAGACCCGGACGCCAACAGGAGCACAGAGTCGAGCTCCGACGCCGGGAACCCCGGGACCCGCTCCGCTTCGCCTCCCGGCTCTCCGGCTGCGACTCATCGCCCCGCTACCGGCTCCGCTCCGCACCCTGCTGACCCCGAGAGCAGCAGCGCCCTTCTCAACGCTCCCGACGCCGACGCCATCCCAGGGGCCACCCAACCACGTGGCGACCGCATAATGGCGGCCCCTCCGAGCAACATCTCTGCTTTTGATATAGCTCGCCCCACCGAGTGGGAGGCCTGGCTCGAGATCCTGACGAGCGACTTCAACTGCCAGAAAATTACGGACGACGGGATGAAGAAGGACCATTTCCTCCAGTTGTGCGGCATGAGTAAGGTCCTACTCCTAAAGGACCTCATCGCCCCAAAGAAGACCGCAGAGGAGCCCTACACGGTGCTGATCCAGGCGTTGACGGATCACCTGGCTCCCAAACCCACTAAATTCGCGGAGCGGATGGAATTCTGCGCGAGGGTAAAGGGGCCAGACGAGTCCGCTCACGATTTTCTGGCGGGACTCCGGCGCGCGGCCACAAACTGTGAGTTCCAGAGTCTAGCGGACACCCTGCTGACCCAATTCCTGGTGGGCCTGCGAGAGCCCGAACTCAGGCAGAAATTGGTCAGTCAGAACGACCTCGACCTGGACAAGGCGGTACGGGAGGCCTCCGCCTACGAGACGGCCCATCGAGACCGCCGCGCCAAGGCGGTCCACCGCACCCAAGTAAGCAGCGGCTCCGACGCCTCGGACCAGGAGGAAGTCCTACAGCTCCGACAGCGGACGCAACATCGACCCAAACACACATCCTCCAAGACCAACAAGGCCTCGTCTCCAAGCCTGTGCGCCAGCTGCGGGGAGGACCACGAGCGCAAGTTGTGCCGTTTCCGGAACACGGTCTGCCGTTCCTGCAACAAGGCCGGGCACATCGTGAAGGTCTGCCGGTCCAAAGGACAACGCCCGAGATCTGCAGCACACCAGACCACCGCGGAACCGCCTTTCGAGCTACACACCGTGTCGTCCCACTTCCCGCAACACCAGGTCTGTAACTTGCCCCCCGACG
>NW_015169882.1:48623-67155 GCF_001447785.1 Gekko japonicus | reverse complement strand
GACGCCTCGGACCAGGAGGAAGTCTTGCAACTCCGACAGCGGACTCAGCATCGACCCAAACACGCATCCTCCAGGACCAACAAGGCCTCGTCTCCAAGCCTGTGCGCCAGCTGCGGGGAGGACCACGAGCGCAAGTTGTGCCGTTTCAGGAACGCGGTCTGCCGTTTCTGCAACAAGGCCAGGCACATCGCAAAAGGTGTGCCGGTCCAGAGGACAACGCCCGAGATCCGCGACACACCAGACCACTGCGGAACCGCCCTTCGAGCTACACACCGTGTCGTCCCACTTCCCGCAACACCAGGTCTGTAACTTGCCCCCCGACGGCCCAAACAAAATGCATGTGACGGTCCTCATAGAGGGAGCCCCCTGCACCATGGAGATCGACACCGGGTCGACCTACTCCATCATATCCGCGGATACGCTCCGCTCGTTGTGTCCAAAGGGGGGGCCACTGCTACAGAAGTCACGGGGTTTCCGGCTACGGGACTTTAACAAGAACCCCGTGGCGGTGTTGGGCTGGGGCAAGTTCAGGGTCCAGTTTCAGGGCTTCAAGGGCCACCTGGACCTACTGGTTGTAGATCGGCCTCTCTCCAGCTTACTGGGGCTGGCATGGTTCAAGGCCCTGGGACTCTCTGTTACGGGCATCAACCAGGTCGGGACACACGATTTCGGGGCGGTGTGCGCAGAATTTCCCCGCGTCTTCGATGGGACCCTGGGGCGGTACACGGGCCCCGCCATATCCCTGGACCTAGACCCAGCGGTACGCCCCATCCGCATCAGAGCCCAGCTGCCCCCGATCACAATGAGACCGAAGGTGGAGGCCGAGCTCGACCGTCTGGTAGAGCAAGGAGTGCTGGAACCTGTGGCTTCGGCCCGGTGGGAGACTCCCATAGTCACACCGATCAAGCCGAACGGGGACGTCCGCATCTGCGCGGACTATAAATGTACTATAAACAAAGCCCTGCAGGCCCACGCGTATCCGGTGCCGGTAGTAAGCCACGTGCTAGCGGTCCTGGCAGGGGCCCGGGTGTTCGGCAAATTAGACTTGGCCCAGGCATACCAGCAGCTGCCGGTGGACGCCGCCACGGCCGAGGCACAGACCATTTCGACCCACAAGGGGGCGTTCAAAGTGCACCGCCTCCAGTTCGGGGTCTCGGTCGCGCCGGGGATCTTTCAATCTTTTATGGATTCCCTCCTTAAAGGCATCCCCGGAGTTCAGCCGTTTCTAGACGACGTGCTGATCGCCGCGCTGGACCCCTCGTCCTTCGCAGACCGTCTGAGGGCCGTCTTACAACGCTTCGATGAGGCGGGCCTCAAGGTGAAACGGGAGAAGTGCCTACTGGGGGTGCCGCGGGTGGAGTTTCTGGGCTTCGCGGTGGACGCCGCCGGCCTGCACCCCTCCCAGGACAAGGTAGAGGCCATCACGCACGCCCCGGCCCCGAAGTCCAAGACGGAGCTACAGGCGTTCCTGGGCCTAGTGAACTTCTACCACTCCTTCTTGCCCCTGAAGGCGGCCGTCGCAGAGCCGCTCCACCGCCTCCTCGACAAGTCAGCACCATGGGTCTGGGGGCCTCGGCGTTCCAAACAATAAAGGACCTTTTAGTTTCCAATGCAGTCCTCGCTCATTTCGACGAGACACTTCCCGTGGTGCTGGCGTGCGATGCTTCTCCCTATGGGGTTGGGGCGGTCCTGGGCCACAGACTGCCAGACGGTCGCGAGGTCCCCGTGGCCTACTACTCGCGAACTTTGTCTCCTGCCAAGCGCAACTACGCGCAAATCGACAAAGAGGCCTTAGCGATCGTGGCGGGGGTCAAAAAATTCCATCACTACTTGTATGGTCGCCCGTTCACGGTCCTGACGGACCACAAGCCACTTCTGGGCCTCCTCGCGCCCGACCGGCAAACCCCAGAGATGACCTCGCCTCGCGTGCTGCGCTGGTCCATTTTCCTAGCGGGGTACGCCTACACCCTCGTCCATCGGCCCGGGAAGGCGATGGGCCACGCCGACGCCCTAAGCCGCCTGCCCCTGCCCAAGTGTGAACCGGACCCGGACCCCGCGCTCCTGGTCGCGCTCCTGGAAGCTCTCCCAGACCAGCCGGTCCATGTCATGGAGGTGGCCCGGTGCACCTCCAAGGACAAGATTCTGGGGAGGGTCTTGGACTGGGTGGTGAGGGGGTGGCCCGAGGCCAAAGGGGATCCGGACACTGCACCTTTCGCAAACCGAAAAAATGAACTCTCTACCCACAAGGGTTGCTTGCTGTGGGGCAGCCAGGTGGTCATCCCCACGCCCTTAAGGGAACGGGTTCTCACCGCACTGCACGAAGCACATCCTGGGGTGGTGCGTATGAAAGCCCTGGCCAGGAGCTACGTGTGGTGGCCGGGGCTAGATAAGGACATTGAGGACGTGGTCAAGCGATGCCAGCCATGCCAAGCATCGTGGCCGGAGCCACCTCGAGCGCCAGAGAGGGCCTGGGAGTCCTCGCACCGTCCCTGGTCCCGCTTACACCTGGACTTCGCGGGGCCCTTCCAGGGCCAGCTTTTCTTCATCCTGGTGGACGCGTACAGCAAGTGACTGGAAGTGGTCCCGGTGGCCTCCACATCCTCACAAGCTGCAATCCGCGCCATGTGGATGATCTTCAGCGCTCAGGGGATCCCCGACACCCTGGTCACCGACAACGGGACAGCGTTCACCTCAGCGGAATTCTAGGCCTTCACAAGGTACTATGGAATCCGCCACGTCCGGTCAGCCCCGTTCCACCCCGCGACCAACAGCCAGGCCGAGCGCATGGTGCGCACCACAAAAGATGCGCTCCGCCGCCTGGACTCCTCCGATTGGGACTACAAACTGGCGGCCTTTCTCTTTGGTCAGCGCACCACACCCCACACCACTACAGGCCGCAGCCCAGCTGAACTACTTCTGGGCCGACGCCTGGCTTCCCGAATGGATCGGCTACACACAGACCGGGCCCCCCCGGAGGCCCCGGGCACAGAGACATACGAGGCTGCCCGGGGTTTCTTCCCGGAGGACCCAGTGTACGCACGTAACTACAGCCGGGGGCCCAAATGGATTCCGGCCCGAGTCATCCGGGTTAAGGGCCCCCGTTCGTACGAGATCTCCTGCGAGGATGGCCAGATCCTCATACGGCACATCGATCAGCTACGCAACCGCACGCTGCTGCTGGACCCAGAGGAACTGGACGGGGACGAGGAACCGGAGCCTTCTCCACCGGCCCCACTTCCGGGGACAGACCTACAACCGCGACCCCAGGCTGACCCAGAACTCCCTCGGCCCGAGGCACCAGCCAACCCGGCAACACCAGACATCACACCGAGCCCGGTCCTAGCGGGCCCCAGGGCCCCCGAGACAGGACCGACAGCCACCCCGGAACCTCAACGATCAACCCGCACCAGGAAGCCACCAGCACACCTGAAGGACTTCGTCTGTGGGCACATTGCGAACCAAGGGGGGAGGGGTGTAATGTATTCAGCCTGACATGCCCGGACTTGCCCGGGCTGACCAGGCACAAATCTGTGCTAGCTTCAAGTCGAAAGACAATGGGTCCGTAGGATCCTAGACGGCCCAATGAAAGGGCTTGGTCCACAGCCGTGAGGCCAATGGGTCTCTCGGTTACTGTAAATAGCCTATCGGGAGTGGGAGGTGTGTTTGGGTGAGTTTGGTGGCGGGTTTTCTGAACGCATATAAACCGGCCTGTGAGCCAGTCAGTTGTCTTTTGTTCCTGACTAAGTAAAGGTATGCTTGGCTGAATTCCCTCTCCGTGTGCATACTTTTCACTACCAAGGACAATGCAGAACTCTTGCACTTTTATTCACCCCTTCTGGTCCAAGATGACGCCGGGAAAGATGGAACATGGGGTTGCCAGCCTCCGGGTGGGGCCTGGAGATCTCCCGCTTTCACAACTGATCTCCAGCTGACAGAGATCAGCTCCCCTGGAGAAAATGGCGGCTTTGAAGGGTGGACCCTGTGGCCTTGTGCCATGCTGGGGCCCCTCCCCTCCCCTCCCCAAACCCCGCTAGCGATGTTCACAATAAACCAGACAGATAAGGTTTATTACAGATAAGGTTCATTACATACTTAAAGAACAGATAAGGTTTATTACATACTTAAAGAACAATCTTGATACCAGGCAAAACAATCTCTGCAGCATAAAGCAAGGAAGCTTCTACTTAATACTTTGGTACCTGGGGTTAAGATGGCAGGATCTTAACGTCTCAGAGTCCAAGGGGAGAGGTGGCGGCCCAGGGCTCTTTTTGAAGCAGGAACTCATTTGCATATCAAGTGACACACCCCTAATATAGCCAATCCTCCAAGAGCTTACAGTAGCCCCTGTAAGAAGAGCTCTGTAAGCTCTTGGAGGATTGGCTATATTAGGGGTGTGTGGCCTAATATGCAAAGGAGTTCCTCCTGCTACAAAAAGAGCCCTGCCTGAGAGGCCTACGTGTTTTCTGCGTAGCTGTTCACTGCAATGTGACTTTAGCATAATCCAGGCCTCAGTCCAGCAAAATCACAAAGTTAACATGGCTTCCCTCTGATCTCCAGCCCAGTTATGCTCTCAAACCACCCAGTGTCAGGTGATGCTCCAGATCCAATCAGGGTGCATGCTCAGTGGAACCCTCTAGAAGATAATGATGTCACTTGTGCTCCCCCCCCCCAATCCGGCAGGTGGGTTCCCAAGGAGAGCTAATTGTCACATTCTTGACTCTGGCCTTGAGAGAGATGGTAAGAATATAGGCAGAGAGGCCCAATTATGGACACCTCCAAGTTGGGGTTGGTCGATTAGTGTCCACATTAACCCCTAGAGGAGCAAACAGGGATGCTTTCGCCTCACAGGTGGGAAAAGCTTCATGTCAGTAGCAACCCTATTTATTCATCACCAGAGAATGCCCACAGGAGAGAAAGCATCAGAGCACCTGGCGCAGAAGAGAAACCACCTCGATATCTGGAGTATGAAAAGGGCTTCAGTGCCGATGGGAACCGTATCAAGCACTGAACATTTCACACAGAATTGAAGGAAAGACCAGCTTAATTTTTTTCAAAGAACCCCCCACAAGAGAGAGACCTTGTGGCTGTGTGGAAAGAGGTTCAGGGACAGAAGCAGCCCAAATTCACATCAGGGGAAGAAAATGTATAAATGCCTCGCGTGTGAAAAGGGATTCAGTGACTGTTGGAGCTTTTTGGCGTCATCGAAGATTTCTCACCGGAGAGAGCTCTGGTGATTGGAAAGAAATTCAGTCTAAGAACGGGACTCGCCAAGGGATTCATGCCACGAGGTCACTTCCCATCTTATTGTATGACAATCCACACAGGAGAGGAACATTAGACATCTCTCTGGAGTGTGGAAGGTAGATTGATAATGCCCCGTAGATCTATAGTGCGGCTTGCTCGTGGCGGGGCCTGGCAGCCGGGCAAGGCAGGGGGGGGGGAGCCGTGTCCGGCTGAAGCGGCAGAACGAAGTCCGAGTCCGCGCCTGGGAGACCAAAAGGCAGCCGGAGAGTGCCCCTGATCGCCGGATCTCAAAAGGGACACCGCAGATGTAGGAAAAGGGACAGAGGAGGGCAACAAAGACCTTTAGGGGATTGGAGAAACTTTCCTACCAGGAAAGGCTGAAGAGTCCGGGGTGGGTTCGTTTTAGAACACAAGACGACTAAGGGGGAGGGGGGGACATGATAGGGGTCTGTAATAAAATTATGCACGGGATGCAGAGAGTTGACGAAGAGGACTCCTTTCCCCTCTCCCAAATGGCTACAACTCCAGGGCGTCCAATAAAGCTGACAGGCAGCAGATTCAGGAGGGGCGAAAGGAAACAGTTCCTCACACAGGGAGGGATGAAAATGTGGAATTCGCTGCCAGCGGATGCAGTGGTGGGCCCAGGCACAGGCAGTTTTAAAAGGGGATCCCATAGATTCATGGAAGAGAGCTCTAATGGTGGCTACCAGACAGGGTCAATAAAGTGAACCTCCATGTTCAGACACCCGTCAGCAGGGGTAGGCCCATCAGTGGTGGGATCAGTGGTGCCCCCAACTTGGCTGGGTACAGGAAGAAGATGAGGAGATGGGATTTATACCCCGTCCTTCACTACCCAAACGTGTCTCAGAGCAGCTTACAGATTCCTTTCCTTTTTCCTCCCCACAACAGACACCCTGTGAGGTAGGCAGGGCTGAGAGAGCTCTGACAGAAACGGCTCTTTTTCAAGAACAGCTCTTATCAGAACTACGGTTTGCCCAAGGTCATCCAGCAGGTGCAAGTGGAGGAGGAGTGGGGAATCAAACCCAGTTCTCCAAAATCAGGGTCCACGCACTTAACCACGACACCAAACTGGTTCTTGGTGCCAGTCCGACGGCCTCCTGACTGGCATGGAGCAGTATGAGCCTGCCCCAGCTGAGTCCGGGACTGCGGCCAGCCCTGGAAAAGCATCATCCTCTGGTGGTTCTGGCCCAATCTAGATTATTGGTCCCAGAAGTGGGGCTAGGGGACCCCTGCTTGAGGTGTGCCACAGTGTCCGGGGTGGGAGGGGGCTTCCTCTTGTCCTCCATGCTTGGGATTCTGGAATGTTCTGGGGGATTTTGAGAATATCAGAGGTACCTCTGCGGGAGTCTCTGTTCTGGCCTCGAATGCGAGACTCCTCTGAGCATGAAGAAGAGATTGGATTTAGATCCTGCCCTTCGCTTGGAGTCACAGAGCAGCTTACAGTCTTCTTCCCTTCCTCTTTCCGTACAGACACCCTGTTAGGTAGGTGGGGCTGAGAGAGCTCTTTTCAGAACTGCTCTTGAGAGAACAGCTCTGAGAACTGTGACTGACCCAAAGTGATTCCAGCAGTTGCATCTGGAAAAGTGAGGAATCAAACCTGGTTCTCCCAGATTAGAGTCTGCACTCCTTCTAATGACTCAGTGTGTGAAAGATTTCATGACTGTATGCTGGTGGTTCAAGAGGTTTCAACCAGCCTCTTAGAGCTTAAAGATGTGCCACTGAAAAATTAAGAGTATATCCTTTTTGTGGCTGGGTAACAAAAATGAGGAACACGCATACTGGATGGGGGATACACTTCTGAGTAGCAGTGTGCGTGAACAGGATCTTGGGGTAAGGGTGGACAAAAAATTAAATATGAGCAGCCAGTGTGACGCACCGACAAAAACGGATAACACAGTCTTGGGGTGTATCAACAGAGGCATAACATCCAAATCACAAGATGTCATAGTTCCGCTGTACACTGCATTGGTCAGGCCGCATCTGGAGTATTGTGTGCAGTTCTGGGGGCCTCACTTCAAAAAGGATCTGGACAGAATGGAGTGGGTGCAGAGGAGAGCGACGAGGACGATCGGGGGCCTGGAGACCAAGCCCTATGAGGAAAGGCTGAGGGAACTGGGAATTTTTAGTCTGGAGAAGAGGAGGTGGAGGGGGGACATGCTTGCTCTCTTGAAGAAATTGAAGGGCTGTCACTTAGAGGACTCGCAATAATGGGTTTACATTAAGGGTGGGAAGGTTCAGGCTGGGTATTAGGAAAAACCTTTTGACAGTCAGAGTTGTGCAACAGTGGAATCAGCTGCCTCGGGAGGTGGTGAGCTCCCCCTCACTGGCAGTCTTTAAGCAGCGTCTGGACAAAAACCTATCAGGGATACTGTAGGCTGATCTTGTATTGAGCAGGGGGTTGGACTAGATGGCCTGTAAGGCCCCTTCCAACTTTGTGATTCTATGATTCTATACCTGAAGTTTCTGAATTGATTTTGAGGACAGTGCAACAAAGTCTGAGCCCAAAGGCACCTTTACGACAAACGTTTTATTCTGGGTATAAGCTTTTGTGTGCAGGGACACTCCTATCCGAACAAGAGCTTATACCCAGAATAAAACTTTGTCGGGACTCAGTTTTTGTTCTGCTGCTTCAGATGAACATGGCAACTCACCTGAATCTATGGACAGTGCAATAGAACAGTCTATTCTGGATGACTCCGTGGCGTGGATCCAGGTGGCCACAGATCAGCCGGATCAAGGTAAGGGTTTACCCAGGAATTGCGGCTGATGAAGCAAAGGCCCAGGCGACTAGAGAGACGGTGGCAGCGTGCCCACGACGAAGCTACAAGAGCATCTTATAGGATGTTTATGGGATCCTATGAGATGGCAGTCAAAGCCGTGAAGAGAGAGTTCTACGCGGCTACGGTTGCATCTGCAAGCTCACGCCCGGCAGACCAAATGCTAGAAAACTGGATATTGGCTGTGAGGCGTTTGCGAGCTATTTCGCAGATAAAGTCTTGTCGCTCCGCCATGATCTCCCCGCCACAGTTGAGACAGTGAGTGAGGTCAAGGCCCCATGACCATCTTCTGGTCCTATTCTGGATTATTTCAGTCCACTCAGCCTGGAGGAAGTCGACAGACTGCTCTCACCGGTACACCCAACAACATGCAGCCTTGACCCGTGTCCTTCATGGCTTATTAAAGCTGGCCATGAAGAGTTTTGAGGTGCCCTCAGGGATATTATCAACAAGTCCCTCACTGAGGGACTGTTCCCTGGGGTGCTCAAGGAAGCGATGGTCCGCCCTCTCCTAAAAAACCATCTTTGGACCCGGCCAAATTGGGTAATTATCGGCCGGTCTCAAATTTGCCCTATTTGGGCAAATTGCTGGAGAGAGCGGTGGAGATTCAGTTGCAGAGCTTTATGGATGATACTTCCGTGCTAGACCCTTTCCAGTCGAGCTTTCGTCCAGGCCGTGGGACGGAGACGGCACTCCAGAGGCATCTGGATCAGGGCGGTACTGTTGCTGTTGGACCTGTCAGCGGCGTTCAGCATGGTCGACCATCAGTTACTGATCCACCGCCTTGCCGACACGGGGATTCAGGGGCTTGCCTCGCAGTGGCTTGTCTCTTTTCTCCAAGGAGGGTGGCACTAGGGAATCAGAGGTCCAAGAGGCACCTGCTGACTTGCGGGTTCTTGCAAGGGGTGGTGCTATCCCCAATGTTATTAAACATCTACAGGCGCCCCCTTGCCCAGATTGCCCGGAGGCACAGGCTAGGGTGTCACCAATACGCTGACGACACCCAGCTATATCTGTTGTTGGGCGGTCAGTCTGACTCTACCCGAGATTACTTGGATTGGGCGCTTCAGGACGTGGCGGGCTGGCTCAGACTGAGCTGGTTGAAATTGAATCCGATGAAGACGGAGGTCCTGTGCCCGAGCTGGAGCGGGTCGGGGGTAGGGATCCCACTACCAACCTTCGATGGGGCTCCATTGGTGCCAGCGTGAGGGTCAGGAGTTTGGGAGTGCTCCTGGAAGCTGCCTTAACAATGGAGGCCCGGGTAGCAGCCACTGCCAAGGCAGCCTTTTACCATCTACGGCTGATCAGGCAGCTGGTTCCCTTCCTTGAATGCAACGACCTCGCAACGGTGATCCATGCTATGGTCACCTCAAGACTGGACTATCGCAACGCTCTCTACATGGGGCTGCCCTTGTCCCAAATTCGGAAGCTGCAGCTAGTGCAAAATGCAGCTGCCAGGCTGCTGATGGGTCTCTCTATACGAGAGCACATTTGGCCTGTGCTGAAAGCATTACACTGGCTGCCAACAACATACCGGATTCACTTCAAGGTGCTGGTTTCGACCTTTAAAGACCTATATGGTCGGGGACCTGCCTACCTAAGGGACCGCCTTTCCCCATATATCCCCCAGAGAGCACTGAGGTCAGGGCTGCAAAATTGCCTGACTCTCCATGGTCCAAACGACGTCAGACCGGCCATCACCAGAGCTAGGACCTTCTCAGTGGCGGCTCCAAACTGGTGGGATGAGCTCACTGAAGATATCGGGGCCCTGTGGGACATTTTACAGTTCTGCAGGGCATGTAAAATGGAGCTCTTCCACCAGGCTTTGACTAGGAGCTGCCACTCATGAATGAGCACGAAGAACAATTATGGTTGCTGGTCTGGTTACACCGGATAACTGTACAGCAATCGCCATCTATAGTGATTTGCACTTTACTTGTATACTGTTTTATGTGGAATTTCATGGTACTGCATCTCTGCACTGTGTTTTATTGAATTTTAACTTCTTGTACGCCGCCTTGAGTCTGCCTGTGCAGGCAAGGTGGGATATAAATAGAAAATAATAAATAAATAAATCTCCTTAAATACAAATCTTTAAATTTTCAGCCCACTCACTCACCATGGGGAGAGTTCAAAGAGCCCACAAAGCACAGAAAACACAAAGTCTAATTCCCTTGATACAAACAATAATATCTTTAATGAGCCGTGACTCTTACTTAGCCAAGTTTTGTTTTCCCTGATTCATAAAGAAACACTTAATTTAGGCATGCCAACTACATGGAGGGAAAAACTGTCCCTTTAACAGAGGCTTCATGGGATGCTGTTTATCTTTTCAGATACCCGTTTCCACGCACATTAAGCCTCTGGGAATGAGGGAGGATATTTTTTCCCCTTCGGGCCTCTTATCAAGTCTAATGCAGAGACCTCTCCAAAATAAAGTAAGCAGACAGAAAGAGAATTTTTTCAGTTGGTGCCATAACAGCCCAATCTCTATGGAGGAATTCAAGGAGGGGCTCTGAGGAGGAAGATGTGGGCAGAGCACACCTTGGCCCACGGCTTAGTCCAGGTAGTTTCCAGGACATGCACAGGTGCTGGCGGTGGTGGCGTTCAGAGCAGGAAGAGGGAATCCTACTTCTCCCTCCTGATTCTCTCTGTGAGAATCTAAAGGTGGGGTGGGGAGGAGAACTTGGATTGGGGAATTTGTGCCCCACAACGTTCACCTGGCAACTCCATGGATAGTGGTCCATGTTCACAATACTGGTTCTTGTGGGGGAGGGGGGGTCTGACCCCTTAGAACGTATTGAGTTATTAAGTTAGGGGACACAACCTTTTCCCTTTCAACTCAAATTAATCCTACTCCCAGAATGTTTTGGGTTTCAAAGTGACGAGACCCCGCAAAAGCTCACAGCAGGCTGGACTGGGGAGGGATTAGGGTTTGGAAATGCCTCTCTAGAGCTGCTTGTCAGATAAAAAATTAAGGACGCCGGCTGGTGACACTATGGTTATACCAGTAGGAGGGAGGCTGTGGACATCTGTTACCCTCTCAACTTGTCTATTGCTTCATACAATTTGGGGAAGGAACTGTTTTTGCTGGTTTTGAAGATGCCAGAGCTAGAATGGCAGATAACCTGAAGTAACAAGCTTCACAGAGAAGGGGGGGAAACTAAAAAGGCCTTCGTGTAACTACATTCTCAGCCTTTCTGAACATCCAGTGCTTGGGCATTCAAAGAACCTCATCAGAATCAGCTATGGGAAAGTTTCACCCTTGTATGGATTCTGTGAGGAAACTGAAGATTGGATCTGTGCCTCAACCTCTGCCCACACTCTGAGCATTGAGAAGGTTCCTTCTCTGAGAGGACTCCTCGATGCTAAAGGAGAGCTTAGCTGATTCTTCATCCAGCAGAGCCCTTTACCATTCCTTGCTTTCTTCCCTGTGGGATCTTTCTGAGGTTTTGAACATGGATAAAGCTCTTTCCACATTCTGAGTATTTATAACATTTCTTCCCGGTTAGTGTAAGGTTTCTGTGTAGATTCCAGCGTCTTACAGCAGTTTATATCTTTTCAATACTTTCTATGGTCTGTGATTGTTTTTTATGTGTGAAATAGGAGAAAAACTCTTTTCAGGGCTAAGCAGCTACATTTTTCCCCCTTCTGTGGGTTCTTCGATGCACTTGAAAATTGCCATTCCAACTGAATCTCTTTCCACAGTCTGAGCATTCAAACGATTTCTCCCCTGTGTGGGTTCTTTGATGCAGGTGAAGACTGCTATTGTGACTGAATCTCTTTCTACACTCTGAGCATTCAAAAGGTTTCTCCCCTGTGTGGGTTCTCTGATGCAGTTGAAGATGGTCACTCTGACTGAATCTCTTTCCACACTCTGAGCATTCAAAAGGTTTCTTCCCTGTGTGGGTTCTTTGATGCAGGTGAAGATTGCCATTCCGACTGAATCTCTTTCCACACTCTGACCATTCAAAATGTTTCTCCCCTGTGTAGGTTCTTTGATGATGTTGAAAACTGCTATTGAGACCGGATCTCTTTCCACACTCTGAGCATTCAAAAGGTTTCTCCCCTGTGTGGGTTCTCTGATGCAGTTGAAGATGGCCACTCTGACTGAATCTCTTTCCACACTCTGAGCATTCAAAAGGTTTCTCCCCTGTGTGGGTTCTTTGATGCAGGTGAAGATTGCCATTCCGACTGAATCTCTTTCCACACTCTGAGCATTCAAAAGGTTTCTCCCCTGTTGTCAGCAAGCTGCCAAAGACCTCTGTGTGATGCTTGCTTGGTCCAATTACCCTTCCCCCCCTCTCTTATGTAGTTTTCCATTTGTAATGCTTTGATGGTTTGCCTTGCCTTGTTAGTGATATCTCTGTTTCTCACAGCTTGCTTGGAACCGTAGTAATCAGCAAGGACACAGGTGTGGGGAAGAGGAGGCTTGCAATGTCTATAATGAAGTAGGGCGTGTGAACTGCATAATTGTTTATCTTTTGGGAACAGTTGAATCCCAGGCTTTGACCGCGAATGGAGAAGCCCTCGCTCAGGCGGGAACCAGCATAATTGGTTATTACCCTTTTGAATATGCTTTATTATCTTGTGCGCTAACTGCTGTAGTTATTCTTCTCAGTGATCGTGTTCCAGTTCCTTTCATGGCCTCAATAAAATATAACTTTGCTACAAACGTGTATTGAGTTGAGACCTACGGGGATCGGACACCTGTGTGGGTTCTTTGGTGCTTCTGAAGACTGCTACTCTCACTGAATCTCTTTCCACACTCTGAGCATTCAAAAGGCTTCTCCCCTGTGTGGGTTCTTTGGTGCTTCTGAAGACTGTCACTCCGACTGAATCTCTTTTCACACTCTGAGCATTCAAATGGTTTCTCCCCTGTGTGGGTTCTCTGATGCAGTTTAAGACTGCTACTGTGACTGAATCTCTTTCCACACTCTGAGCATCCAAAACATTTCTCCCCTGTGTGGGTTCTCTGATGCTGCTGAAGATTGCCATTCTGACTGAACCTCTTTCCACACTCTGAGCATTCAAAAGGTTTCTCCCCTGTGTGGGTTCTTTGATGCTTCTGAAGATGGCCACTCTCACTGAATCTCTTTCCACACTCTGAGCATTCAAAAGGTTTCTCCCCTGTGTGGGTTCTCTGATGCTTCCGAAGAGTGCCACTCTCACTGAATCTCTTTCTATTAAGATATCGACATGTACCAATGTTAGAGAAAATTGTTATAAAATGATGTATAGATGGTACATGACACCAAAGAAAATAGCAAATATGAATCAGAACATGTCTAGTAAATGCTGGAAATGTAAGAAGCATGAGGGCTCATTTTACCATATGTGGTGGACATGTGAAAAAGCTGTGGACTTTTGGACAAAAGTCCACAGCGAAATGCAAAAAATATTGAAATCTCCCTTTAAGAAAGCACCTGAGATTCTGCTTTTGGGACTTAAAATGGAAGAACTAAACGTAAAGAAAAAGACTTTATTCTGGTATTTAATAACAACTGCGAGAATGGTTTATGCACAATGTTGGAAACAAGAGAAAATACCAGAAATAGAAGATTGGATACAAAAAGTTCTGTTTATGGCAGAAATGGACAAAATAACAAGAAAACTGAATAATAAAGAAGACCACGAATTCTATGAAGAATGGAACGACTTCAAGACTTACTTAGAAAAAAACTGGGATGTAAAACGAAATTTACTTTGTTTAGATCAATATTAAGTGTAAAATTGTTATCTTGAAAAACATAAGACTTTTGAAACACAGGGGAAATGCATTGTGGGAAGCCATTGGAGGGAAAGGAGGGGGAAGGGAAATTGAATATAAAACTTTATTTTGAACATGTGAAATATACTAGAAAAATAAAAGTTTCTTGACCTAAAAAAAAAAGAATGCAGTCATTGGTTAATAGTAATTGGTTAACTATGAGAACCTCTATCCTGCTGTGTAGCCAGGAGGGAGGGGGGATTAGGAGGGTGTTGACAGCCTCTGGAAAATTTCATCAAGGAGGACTCTTGATTGGGTCGTTAGGACCACCTGACCCTAGGTATAATACACTTGTAGACAAGAGGAAAACCAGGCTAAATTTATGCTCATGCCATGCTAGTATTTTTTTTAAGCCCCCGGAGGGGATTTTTTATTATTATTTTTTATTATTTTTGCAAACTACAAAAAACTACTACAGACAAACAGGGAGGGGAACTACATATACAGGATAAAGAAAAGATACCCACAACTACCTAAAAACCCAAGAGAGGAGATCATCATTGGCTTGGTTACAGTAAAAACGTCCCTTCTTTTAAGCATATAACAAACTGAGTCAAAAATCAAGAATAATTTTTCTTTGTAAAACTCTTACAACTTCACTGTCTAAAGACACTACCCCCAAATCATTCCTTTTCATCATCTTCCAAGGCACAATTCAGAGTCCTTCAGCCTTTACTTCTCTTTTCCCCGTCTTTTCCATAGCTTATAAGAACTTTTTTGGGCAACTGCCACCTTTTCAGATAGAGAGTCCTCTCCGGAAGAGCCAGAGTCCAACTCGCCACTAGACTTGCTGTCCTCTTCTTTTTGTTCATCCTCTGATTTTCCCAGCAGAGACTTTAAAAATTCTTTAGCTTTTATAACAGAGTTAATTTCTTGATATTTTCTTGCTGCATCATGATGAATAGTTTTCTGTAAACCAACTTAGGCTACAGCTGGAATATTTATG
Organism: Gekko japonicus; assembly: GCF_001447785.1. Taxonomy (NCBI): domain Eukaryota; kingdom Metazoa; phylum Chordata; class Lepidosauria; order Squamata; family Gekkonidae; genus Gekko; species Gekko japonicus. The sequence goes on along the minus strand of NW_015169882.1, from coordinate 52,397 downwards.
CTGCAACAAGAGGTGTCACCAAGTATTGCATGTATTACATAGAACAGTTCGCTTTCCTTGTAATTCTGCAGTTGAACTGCAGCAACGCTGCTGTTCAGTGATGTTTTATTTTTAAATCCTTAACTAACCTTTATTTATTTAAAAGGGGGTCTGCTTAACTTCTGTGCTCTCTTCTCATGAACCCACTGAACTGGGTGCTGCTCAGGTATAAAGAGTAGTGACCCAGGGAGATTGCGGCTTCCAGATCTCAGGATGAGCGGACGTCTGGGATCCCATTCAGGGGGAAGGGTGTGTTGTAAAGGCTGGCAACAGAGAAATGAGGATCCAGCCCCTTCCAGAGTCCTTTTGAGGGCCTCCCATCCCTCCCTTTGCCACAGGCCAGGACACCTTCTCTGGCGTGGGTGATGGCCACAACACTGGCCTCTGTTGCCCCTGGGCAAGAACACACCCAGGAACACATGAGGCTGCCTCCTACTGAATCTGACCCTTCGTCCATTGAAGTCTGTGTTGTCTACTCAGTCCAGCAGGGGCTCTCCGGGGTCTCAGGCAGAGGTCTTTCCCATCACCTCCTATCTGATACTTTTTACTGGAAATGCCGGGGATTGAAACTGGGACCTTCTACATGCCAAGCAGATGCTGTGCCAGGGAGACATAGCTCCCCTCCCCTCTAAGTAGCGGGACAGGCCTCTAAATGGTGAATAGCTATCCAATATTTTGATTCATGCCTCCTCACAATGGCAGCAATTTGCACCTTTGGCACCAAGGAAAGATCCTTACCCAGAAAGGCCACATTCTCATAGTTCTCCAGCATGACTTCCCTGTACAGAGCTCTTTGTCCCGGATCCAGCAGGGCCCATTCTGCCTCAGTGAAATCGATGGACACCTCCTCAAAGGAAAAGGGACGCTGAAAGAAAAAGCAGATTCCCTCCTCAGAGATCACGCCAGGCAGAGATGGCACCCCGGAAGGGAGTAGGTAAAGGATGTAAGGCTCAGGATGGGTAAAGGGAACAGCGTTCAGAGGATCTCTTGCCCAGACAACTCGCAGAAAGTGCAGGAGGAACTGCTCCCCATGAGAAAGGAAGAGGGGGCTGCCCCCCCCTCGTCTCATTGTGGCAGAAAAATCAGTGAGCCTGGGGCATTTCTCTATCACAGCCTGGATTAGCTGAGGCCTCTCAGTTTGGTTTCTCTCCCATAAGACTTTGCAGGCTTAGCTCCTGTCATCTCTCAAGCCTCTCTCTAGCCTGACACTCTGCTCCAAAAAGAACAGTTTTCATTTCTCTAGGTCTACCATGTCACCCTCATACTGTGTCAAAGACTCCTAGTGAGAAGGTTTGTAGCTTCTGACCTGCAACATACTTGCTGAAGCAGGTGGCTGTGCTTTCAATAAGGTCACAATAAAGTTTACACATAACAACCTTTTCTTTCTTTTTTTAAGTCCCCCTGAGGGGAAGTTTTTATTGGATTTTTTCAATAGACTACAAACTATAACCGAAAATTAGGAAAGGGAAACTACAACTAGGGAGAAAGGAAAGTAAACCACTAATAACTAAAACCCCAAGAATAGGAGATCATAACAACAGGTTATATATGCAGGGGCACTATGTTGGAGATCACTGATCTTAAAGGAATGCTTAGTGCTTGCGAAGATCTACATTGCTACTAAATCTTAGGGTTAAACATGTTTTTATGGCTATAATTCACACCCAATAATATATATTCTAACTGAGGAATACGTAAGTCGAAGCAACTGCTGATGTGGTCATACTAGTATGATTTTATATTGACAGTTTTAATGGAATTTTAATGTATTTTTATATATGTTGTTAGCCGCCCTGAGCCTGCCAAATGGCGGGGAGGGCAGGATATAAATGTAAATATAAAAAAATAAAATAAAAAATAAAAACCCCAGAGCATCCCATAGTTAGTCCTTCAGCCTTTATTTTTTCTTATCTTTTCTAATCCTCAATTTTTATGGGCGTTTGGGGGCAGCTGCCCCCTTTTCAGAAAGAGAGTCCTCGTCGGAAGACACCAAGTCCAGTTCACCATCAGATTTGCTGTCATCTTCTTTCTTCTCATCCTCAGATGGCTCCCCGAGCTGCACTCTCAGGAACTTACGTGCTTTGGAAACAGAGTCGATGGAAGCCAGAAGTGGACTACCAATGGCGGTCGCTCTCTCCAATCCTCGGAGGAGCAATTAGCACAGAGGGCTTTTGAGGGTTAGCCTCTTTGACGGCTATTTGCCGGAGAATAGAGGCTTCCCTCCACCCTGACGGTCCGGTTGCTGAGTGGCCTTCGGGAACAAGCTAGTTCGACTGGGGCAAGCGTGAGAGATCGAGCGAAATAACGATGATTGTGAGTGAGGTCTGAAGGAAGACCGACAATGAATGTGAGTTCTGTTTGAGCGGACTGATTGATAAGCAAATCCCCCCCCCCCGTGGGAAAGCGGAGAGCAGGGAGGGACGCCCACCGGCGTAAAGTTTGTGGGGGCTCCGGGGTGCCAGCCCTCCCAAAATTTCCCAGAAGGTGCTAAGCCTCCCCCGGGGGCAACTGGTTCCTCCAGCCAGCCTTGCTCCCAGCTCCCCCACCTTTGAAAGCGGAGGGTTTCCCTAATTCCCTTCCACTTTCCAAGACTGAGTTTGCCGGATGGGTTGGGACTGGGAGGGAGGGAAGTCAGGGCTTGTTTCCTGGAAGCCCTAAGCCCCACCCCCAGCTCCCAGAAGTCCTCAGTTGGGGCTGGTGGAGCTGTAAGCTGCACAGGGTTTTAGTGCATTCAGAGTTCCTGTGCAGAAAGGTAAGGAGCTGGCCTAGGCTCCAGCGAGGGTGGGGAGGGTAGAGAGTGCCCAGGCTGGCTGTGGCTTTTGTAGCTGGTGGAGAGCTTGCCCCTGCGGGCTATGGAGGCTGCAGCCAGTCTGGGGCTTGCCTTGAGCAGCCACATGCCACGTTGTTGTTGTTTCCCCAGCTTGGGAAGGTGGGGAGGGAGAGAGCCAGCTTCCCTGCAAGATCGCTGGCTTGGGGAGGCTGGATGCCTTGAGCAACTCTTGTTGTTTCCCCCCCTCCCTCCTGCAAAGCTTGCCTTGAGCAGCCACGTGGAGGGAGGGGGAGGGAGAGAGCAGGCTTCCCTGTAGGATCGCTGGCTTGGGGAGGCTGGGTGCCTTGTGCAGCCCTTGTTATTTCCCCCCTTCCTGCAAAGCTTGCTTTGCGCAGCCACATGGGGTGCTGGGTGGAGAGGGGGTGGCCCAATACAGGTTGGGAAACTCCTGGAGTGTTGGAGATGGAGCCTGGGGAGGACTGGGACCTCAGTGGGGCACAATGCCATAGAGTCCACCCTCCAGAACATCCATTTTCTTCAGGAAAACTGATCTCTGTAGACTGGAAATGAGCTGTAATTCCAGGGGATCCCCAGGTCCCACCTGGAGGCTGGCATCCCTAGCTCCAGTGCTGAAATTGGAAGCTCTGGTTCTGCTGTGTAAGTTGGTGCATGCAAACCACTGGCATTGGCTTGCATTTGCCAAATCACCCTGCTTCATATAGGAGGCACAACAGCCAGGTGGAGGAGGGGAGGGTGTAATTCTACCAAAAATGAGATTGTTTGGGTTTCTCTGTGAATTTGAGGACAGGCAGTGAAGTGAGATTGGAAAAGAGTGTTTGGCTTTCTTGTGCCACAGTAATAATTATGCAGCAATACAGTGTGTTAGTCTTAAAGGTGCTACTGAGCTTTTGTCAGCTAGCTGCCATCATGTCTGGTGTCTATGGTATTACCTGTACAGGCTGGTG
>NW_015169882.1:47465-48596 GCF_001447785.1 Gekko japonicus | reverse complement strand
GCTTCATTGTAATGCTGTGTAGCTTTGCGGAACTGGCCAAGGTCGAACAGCTGGAGGTGGGAGTCGTGGTATCGCTTCGCTGTTATGGTTAGCATGCCTGAGAACTGGACTTGTGTAAAATGTAGAACCGTTATGTTCCCAAGGAATTGAGCGCGCGTTTCTGTCCTATTCCCGCCGGAGGGAAAGGGGCTAATTGGCCCTTACCTGGTTCAAGTCTCTTTATTACGGTGTCCCTGTATGATTGTAGTTATTCCTAACAATGTCCGTGTTCCTGATCGAACCAACGCTTTGAAATAAATCTTGCTTTACTTTTAAACGTGGATTTATCTTTAATGCCTGGGGATCTAACAGCTTTTTACTATAAGAGAGCCAATTGAGCTGTGGGTCCATCTCATGCTACTGCCCAAATGGTTCTGGGCATTAAAGTGCACTTGCCCTGTGCTGATGGAAAGTGCTAGCAAGTCATAACCAACTCATGATAACCCTGTAAGGTTTTCAAGGCAAAAGACATTCAAGGATGATTTGCCATTGCCCGACTCTGCATCATGTCCCTGGTATTCCTTGAAGGTCTCCCATCCAAATACTAGTCAGAGCTGACCCTGCTTAGCTTCCAAAATGTGATGAGTTCAGGCTAACCTGAGCCATCTGGGTCCATGGCATGGTGGTGTGTGGGTGCTTCCCAGGCAATCATCTTCAACCTATCCTTGGGAGCCACAATGATTAGGAAAGAGCCATGTGATAGAAGTGTAATAATAATTTACTCATAGTTGCAAGAGCCAATAAGATTTGAGTTAGATGGGGGATTGGGCAAATTGATCTAAGGAACTGAAAGAAGAGAAAGTATTAGCAAGCTCAGTGGTTAAGGATTTGAATAGAGCTCTTTATAGACCTCAGTAGGATGTCTCCGTTAGACTAATGAGAAACTGTTATAGGAAGGGGATAAACAAAGTATATGAGAGAGACAGAGAGAGAAAGAGAGAATGTCTGAAAATGTAATGCAGTTTTCTGTGGACTGCCTCCCCTATTGTATCACACAGACCTTGAAATAGCATTGTAGCTAACCCCACCTAAGAAACTTCTATGCTGTTTCTATAATTTCTAAAATGTACTTCACACCAACTGTGCATCTCC